>NC_142786.1:14289579-14440354 GCF_988280905.1 Pimephales promelas | reverse complement strand
GCTGATCAAGAGTTTTGTGCAAGCAATTTAAGGTTGCGAGTCGCGACTCGTGTCCCAAATATAGCAGGCTTCATTCAGTGATTGAAGTTTCACAGTATAGAACCGACAGTGAGCGCTCTGAGCGAGCTGTGCAGCTGTGGTAACGTTATTAGTCTGCAACCGCGGGCGTGTTTTTCCACATTCAAATATTAATTTTCACCTTCAAAATGTATAGATATTCGAATGTAGAATATTCATAGACAGTCCTAATGCATACTGAACGGATAGCCTACACCTTAGCTATTTGCAGCTCCCTAATACAATGGCAAGCAGTTAAGTTTTATAGACGAGGCATTCACGTTTTCCATTTGGACCCACAAACTTGCTTAGTTGCAAGCACATAACAGTTATAGGGCGACGTGTTTCCATTTTCAAAGTGTTTGACAATATTTCAGCAGTCAAACATTTAAAAGATCCTTTGAAAGTTTAAGTTACCATTCTCGTGAAGAGCAGGTTGCACTCTGCTAGTGGGGGAGGGCTCGGCACGTGAACTGCAGCGTCTCTAGCAGCACAGAGCTGCCCGTGGCCGCCTGTCTATAAATAACGCCGGGGGGAAAAAATTATCGGCGAACGCGCAGAGGTATATCGGCCGATTCCGATACACGTAAAAACTTCAAATATCGGCCCGATATATCGGCCGGCCGATATATCGGTCGTTCACTAGTTTGCTCTGATTATCTTGTGGAACTGTAATACTGTAATACATTTACCTGACATAATAAATTGTTATACTTGACTATTCTAACAGACTTTGACTTTATTTTCATTAGAGTTAAAAGGAATAGTCGAACATTAATGTATTAAATGATGCACAGATATCATTGATAAAAAAAGTACTATTAAGATCATGAACGACCTCAGGCCAGTGGCTCTCACCTCTCTAGCCATGAAAGCTATGGAGAGGGTCATCACAAAGCATATCACCAAGATTACAGATGTACAGATGGATCCACTTCAGTTTGCTTATCGTGCAGGTAGGGGGGTGGACGATGCAAAGGTTTTTATCACTGATACCATCCACAAACATCTGGATTCTCCTAACATGACAGCCAGACTCCTTTTTGCTGATTTCTCCTCAGCATTTAACACCATGCAGACACATATTCAGGCATGTGATTGGCTAAGGACAAAAAAGCAGGAAAATATAGTCAGGCGAAATATTTCGGACCTAAAACTAACTTTACCGCGCTCAACCACCGCAAGTGCATTTCAAGCATTTGTAAAGCCTTGTGTATAACTAGACGCGTCCGCACGAGCGCGGGGCTCCGTGCGCACCTCTCCAAACGGACGAGGCGTTTATAGCTACTTTATATAGTTTATACTTTATGCTGTTATACTTTATACAGTTTATACTTTATATAGTTTATACTTTGTGTTTATCGCTCGCGTTCAGCGGGGAGGAAGGGAAGTTGGTCCATATCGGGAGAAGCAAGATTCGTTGAGATTAATTAATCTATTTATTTATTAATTTATCTGAGGTGCCGGAACGCAGTTTAACCCCTGGACATAACCAAATGTTCTTATGTAAACCTTGTGTATATTTGAGAGTATTAGCGAAATAATAGGCTACTACTCGAAAGATAACTTAGTCCAGCAACCAGGCGCTGTTACAAGCTTTTAGTGCATGAGCACGTCGGGTGTTCGCGCTCAGAACAGCGCATTAGCAGTGAATGACATGTTTAACCGGCAAGGCTTTAAAGCAGATGCAAATTAACTTTTGTGAACTCGCTGAACTGATGTAGCCGTTCCTCTGCGAGTATTTGTCGCGTTGTACAGTAATGCTGTTGAGACGGAGGTGTCAGGAGGACTGCAACTGACAGAATGCACGATATAGCTGCAGTCTGCAGCTTGCTTAGAGCAAGGATCATAGCGCAAATTTGAAATATATCGATATATCGCGCAGCCCTGGTGACCTAACTGTGATGTTCTTGTCAACTGACAACGATACCAGCGCGAGAGCGACTGAGATACGAAATTGAGCAGGTGAACAAGCTGAACCAATTAGACATTCTCTGGCTGAACGCAAATACGTCCTTGTTGATACTTTGAAAGGAACTTTCTGTACGCACGTCAGCCAGTTGTGGGTTATGTCCTCATATTCTCTCCTTTTCACTCCGGCTGCCGACACCCGACATCCCCCCCCCCCCCTTTTTTTTTTTGATCTGCATGATTCACGTAGGTCACATTTTCAGGTCGGAAAATCCGGAATTCCGGATTAATCCGGAAAAATCACATCCCTGATATTCTTGCTGAGAAACTCTCTGCTTTCAACCTAGATGACCAACTGATTTTGTGGATAATTGACTTTCTCACCAACAGGTCACAGAGAGTCCTGGTAAATGACACATTATCTGATGTCCTGTTCACATCAACTGGTTCTCCGCAAGGCTGTGTCCTCTCGCCTTTGCTTTTTATTCTTTACACTGCTGACTGCAGGTCCTCCCAGCAAAACTGCCATTTGGTAAAGTACGCTGATGACACAGTTCTTCTATCTTTGCTTTCAGGATCCTTGCAGCACCACAGCTCAGTCCTGCAGGAGTTTGTAGAATGGTGTGATAAATCCTGTTTAGAACTAAATGTGGAAAAGACCAAGGATATGGTTGTGACCTATTCGAACAAGCAGAGGGAACTGGCTATGGCAGAATGTACTACTATCAATGGGAGGCCTGTAGAATTCGTTGAGGAATACAAGTATTTAGGTACAATCTTTGATAATCGGATGAAATTTAATTCAAACACGGAGGAGATCCTCAAGAAATGCCAGCAGCGGCATTATTTCCTGAGGAAACTCAACTCATTTGGGGTCAGCAAGGTCATCCTCAAAACGTTTTACCATTCGTTTATAGAGACTGTTATGACTTTTTCCATCTCTTGCTGGTTCCACTTCATCACTCTACAAAATAGAAACCGCCTGGAAAACGTCAAAGTTTGTTCCAAAATAATAGGACATCAGGTCAGAGCCCTACCGATTGTATGTGATCAGCAGATGTTGAGGTTAGCTGACAGAATTTTACAGGACCCATTACACGCTATGTTCCCTGCATTTGAGTGGCTTCCCTCTGGACGCCAGCTACGCTGTCCAAACTGCAGAACTCAGAGGAGAAGGGCAACCTTTGTACCTAAGGCTGTCCAGCTTCTAAACTCCCAACCATCTTTGAAATCTTTCTTACCCTGATGACTTTTTACTTCTTGCACACTTTTGAAGTGATTTATGGACACCTGCAAGATTGGACTATGTTGTCTATGGACTGATCGGACTATCTCTATGTTGCTAATGCTGATATATATCTGCCCATCTGCTCACTTATTTATCTATTTTTACCTTTATTATTATTATTATTTAAAAGGTTACTTTTATCTTTATTTTGAAATATTACTTGTACTAATCCACGGGCCTTGCACTTGCCCCATGGGGATAAATAAAGTTTTTTTGAAGTTGAAATTGAAATTGATAAACCCTTTTCATTTTATGGAGTCAGATGAAACGATTTAATACATAAGATTAAATGTGTTGCATTTAATTAAAAAACACTTTGCTTGGAAAAGACGGAACGCGCTTGAAACCTTCACCACGAATCGAATTCCGCTATTTGGATCGATTTCGTGGCCCTTTTTACAACAGAGAGACCCAACGTTTTCAGATGGTTGAGGAGAACTGCGCGGTGCGACAGAAGCTCCGTCTGGGATTGTGCCAGAATCAGCCAGTCGTCCAGATAATTTAGTATGCACAGCCCCTGACTCCGCAGGGGGGCGAGCACTGTATCCATGCACTTTGTGAAGGTACGGGGTGCTAAGGATAGGCCGAATGGGAGAACGGCGTATTGATAAACTTGACCCTCCAAGGCGAAACGTAAGTTTCGCGCCTAAAGGGGGGCATTCCAGGACTTCGTAAGCTCGGCGTGAAGTTCCGGTAGGAATGGTGCAGCCCGGTTGCAGGCCGATGCAGGAATTTACCATCCATGCGGTACGGTGGTTGCTCGGGGGGGAGGCGACCACTCGAGCCCCAGGCGTTCGACGGCCTGTGAGAGGAGACGCATTAATTCCTCCTCAATCCCGGCGCGGGTCCCCGCAGACTCTCTCGCTGAAGAACTGAGTGAAGACCAGTCCTTGGAGTCAGAGCGTGCAGCGAACAAGAGTCCCTCTCTTCCGCGGCGTCCCCGGAGGCGACAGAGCAGCCACTCGGCGGCAACTGCATGTCGGGTTGGGGCGGCAACGGCAGCCCACATAAATCCGCGGTGGGCTCCGGCATCCTCTTAGAGCGGCGTTTCTTCTTCCGCAGGCGGCGCAGGAGCGGTCTTGACCGCCTGCAGTCGTGCCCGCAAGGAAGACAGAGGCAGGTCTTCGCAGTGGTCGCATCCTCCGTTGGCGAGGGCGAGCTCTGCGTGCTCCAGTCCGAGGCAGAGAGCGCAGATGGGATGGCAATCTCCGTCCTCGAGTGGAGAGTGGCAGGAGCCACCGAAATTACGAGGCATCTTTAAAAAGACGCTCGTAGTTCTTTTACAATGGAATATGAAAGGATACTGTTGTTGGATGGCGCTAGCTTGCAAGGCGGCAGACGGCCGGCTTCCACAGTCTCCGGAGCTCGCTAGAAGGGGCCTTCTAGACGGCGACGGCTTCTTCTCAGGACAGCGGATGCGTGTAGCTCGCTGAAGAATGAAATAATCAACGTACAGCCTAGGGAGAGCCTTTTTATACACTATAGCCTTTTGGCAGGCTCTGACGTAATGAGCGAGCGCCTGCCGCTCATTGGCTGCGGGTTCAGCGCCGCTCTCCCATAGGCTCGTGAATTTCCCTCTGAACGAACCAATGAGCTGCTAGTTAGCCCGCATATGGTCTGCCTCAGAGGAACTGCGTTGAAAGTGATTACAAAATTATGGAATAATTTTTTGGCTTCAACTTCTCAGCAAAGATGAATCTTTCCCGTAGCGTAAGCTAGCTTACGCAATACGAGAGAACCTCTCGTAAGAGAACATGGCATACGCTTGAGATTGCACTTTGCACTCCGATCGCACGGGTATTACACACAATGTTAAACAGACCCGGGACCCGAAGTAATAGATTCGGACCCGACCCGGACCCGGCTGATCATTTAAAATATAGACCCGAACCCGTACGGGGCTCGGGTGCACTGTGAAGACCTCTAGTGTACAGCAACCTGTAGACTGTTATACAGACATTCGTGCCCTGTAGGTTATGTTGTGAGCAGCCACAAACATTCTTGTGAAGCATAGACAATTTACATACGTGTAATTTTTATATATGATTTGTATAGGGAGAATTGTAGAGGGAGGATTTTTTTCTCTATATTTTGGCTGTTATCTTCACATTGGATTACATTCTGCTGCTAGTCTGCATTGTATTTGCATGGTGACATCTGAATAGTTCATACAATAGTAATTGTATATTTTCTTAACCTCTTTTTGTGTTTGTTTCAGATCAATGGTCAGCTTTGTCACTGACACAACAGAGTGGCAGCTGACAGACCTCGTTTGAAAGATTTCAAGGTGAGAAATATTTGTTTTCCCATCCACAGCATATCAAGTCTGCATTGCTACTCAAGCCCTTTTCAGACATGAATTCTTATGAAATATAATTTTCTCTTTTTTTCAATAGCTTCCATGTAATGTGTCAAAGTGACTCCAATAGATGAATTGGGCACATGTCTTTTGTAGACTTTATTCAGTGCTTTATTCTAACAAATGATGGAATGTGCATGTTTATCTTCCATTTAATTACCAATACATTTTAGTTTTGTACTCCTCTGTTGTAAAATCAGATGTCTTTGTGTTTTCTATTTTTGTCTTTCAGAGGAGGGGATTGATGAGGAGAGTTTTCTTCTTTTAGATGAGACTACCATCAACCAGTTGATCCCAAGAGCTGGCCCTAGGCTGAGGTTCTTCAAAAAATTTAGAGGACTTGTAAGATCAACATGAGAGGCTCAATTCTTCATTTTTCCACACACAGTTATTATTTCTGAGTATTTAAAGGGATAGTTCACTTTGAAATTAATTTTTGATATGTTTTAGCTTATCTCAAGGGCATCCAAGATGTAGGTGTCTTTGTTTCCACAGTATTTCCAATTTTGATTTTTTTTTTAGGTCTAACCGTTGTTGTCTATCAGTCATACACTGGAGGTTTAGGGGGTCCTCCCTCGGTTGACCTCAAAGAGCATGCACAGAAGTCCAAATTAAACATGATTGAATGACTCGTAAATGTAAGTTAACAATGATGGCCTAAGACATGAAACGAGTGGTTTGTGTGAGAAAACGAACGGTATTTATATCGTTTTTACCTTGTATAACCACAGCCATGTCCAACTGATTTGAAGGCACGGGCGCTTCAGTCTGCGCATGCGCCGTAAGTGATCGCTTGTGCGTCTATGTCACTCATTGTTTACACAGAGATTTGGGAAGTTTTACCCTTCACTAAACATATTTAGATATACAGGAAATCGCAATGGAAGATGATTTCGATACATCTGAATATGTTTGTGAAATATCTGAGAGAGCAAAACAAAAGGGACTGCAGTATTCCATTCGAGAGATATATTTGCAACATAATATGCAACCGATTGGGTGCTCAAGTTCAGATGTCAAGGGGGCCACATTTAAGCCACATAAAATGTGAAGGGCCACAAATACAACTTGCATTGTAAAAGACTTTATTTATGACAATATTTACAGTTTTTACTTATTTAGAAATGCAGTTAATTACCTATCTTGCAAGGCGAGTCTTTTTGCTAGTCCTATTTAAAGTAAGCTAATATTAAACGTGAAAATAAAAAATCTGGAACAATAAAGTGGATTAACAGTTTTCTAGCAATATTAATGCAACAAAAAAAATTCAAAAGTTCATAAAAAGTTCAAAAGTTCTGTCCATTTAAAAACAAGACAGATGTTGTGCTCGATGTTGCGCACGGCGATTTTGTCATTAGTCATTTTGTACCCGGCACACTTTTGGAAACATTGAGGCACGGATGTACCTAATACAAATAAAACATCTCCAGTTAACTAGCAGAGCATTAATTTAGTTCGCTCTTAAATAAGAGATCTAGCGCAAAAATGTTTTTGATATCAAGCTGAGCGTTTGTTGCCGCTGCTGTCAGCTGCATGGCTCGCGCAGTCTTCTCTCGGACGTGCGCGCACTTCAATCGCCGTTGCGGAGACTCTATAGACCTTTTTCACAAAAACCGGAAATACGTAATCGTTGTGGAAACGGAGTTCCCGTCAACTGTCGACACATCAGAAAAACCTACTCTGGGAGGAGAAAATTGATCAGAGAGTCTTCAAAACTTCAAAAAAATGTAAACTTGTCATGGTCCAGTTGTTGATGACTTTGTAAAATGCTGTGGTGATGCTTGTCTGCAGCTGATGTATCTACCAAAGATATGACATTGATTTCAGAACTGAAGCTCGTTCTTCCCAATATACGTTCATTAAAGGTAAGAAGGTGGAATGTGTGGAAAGTTATTAATATTTAGGGAGTATTATTTACAATAAACTGCATTTTGATGTGAATACCAGAAAGAAGTCTGTCAGTTTTATTCAACAGTAAGGGGTAATGAATTTTTTGCACTGCTCTTGCTATAGAACGATCAAAGATGAAGAACAATTTATACAAATATTAATTTATCCCTTGTACACTCAGATTGTTAAATACTCAGAATGGTATATATTAATATTTTAAATTTATATGTAGCCCACTGTTGTGTGTTCTTATTTATCTTGTTTTATGTTGTGGTGTATATTTTTATGTGCTTATTCCACTGGATACAAATAATAAAGTTGAACATGAACTAACGTTACTTCAAAATACACAAATCATAAAACATAAAAAATAAACATAAACAATGACGGCTTAGTGAATGGTGACATGAGAGAAGTACAGAAGATCACAGGATCAATAACATCTCGCCAGATTGCCTGAATCCATTTCCGTCGAACTTCATCGACAGGGAACTGACGAGGGAAGGAATGAAAACGACAGGTGTGGCTGCTTTTGGGAATAACAAAAAAGATCTGTACGCATCAACTCTCACTAGTTGCCTGCGGCGCTATCTGTTATGAATGGAGCGGAAGAAGATTACCACGACAATTGCGTATTTCCGGTCCCAAATACGGAAGTTGTGAGAAAGGTCTATTCATTCGTCTATTTAGCCCATATAAGTCCCATTAAACATTCCACACACATCACAATGACGATGATTATTTTTTTATGAATAAATCACGGATTATCCAAAGCGTCCACGATATAGCCTGCCTACATAGGGTAATATTTGTGCAACCTTTGAGCTCAAAAAAAGTGCATTTATCTTTTGCATGACGCGGGCCATAAAATGAATGCCGATGGGCCGGATGTGGCCTGTGGGCCAACTGTTGAGTACCTCTGGATTAGAGAGGATTATTTTTATGCGTAGTCTACCTTTTAAAATAGCCATAAAGAGTTTTAAATATCTCGGTGTTAACATACCTATAGAAACCCAAAAGATATATATGAGCTTAATTATTTAACAATGCTTGAAAACCTAAAGGACAATATTAAATGCTGGAGGAGGACCTTACCACTATCAATGATGGGGAGTGTGAATGCTATTAAAGTAGGCCATTTACATTTATAATACATATTTCAAAGTTAAGGATTCATTATTTTGATATGTGCATTGCATTAGCTTGCATTGGATAACAAGTTGATTGGTTTATTTTTGTATTTAACATATGAGCAGTATTTAACATATGAGCAGAAGCTGTCTTAACTAAAGCTTATTTGATGTCTATTTTATTGTAAAAACTTTATAATCTATTTCGTCTGTGTCTGTCTATTTCTTTAGGCTATGCATCTGTGCGTTCATCCGTTCACACACCCGATTCATATTTAAAGAGCCCCTATCATGGATTTTTGAAAATGACTGTTCATGTAGTGTGGACCATAGCTCTAAGGGAATGAAAACATCCTGCAAAGATTTATACCTGAAAGTGCACTGTATATAAAGTTATTGTCTTTCAAAAAGAGAGTCGAATCTGAGTCTATGAAATGAATTGTTTTTGAAACGAGTCATTAGCTGTTTCGTAGTGACGTAGATACGAAACGGCCGCGCCCAGTTACTGCGCACGCAGAGGTCTAGAACACATTCAAATACTTCAGCTGAATAGCATCATGTCGAGAAGACGCTGTGTTCTACATTGCAAAGACAGTTCAGCCACTTGTTTTCATTGCCCAGGGACGAGCATGTGAAGAATCAGTGGTTAGAGTTCACATTTGCAACGATACCACAACAGTATAGCCCGAACCTTGTGTTCTCATCATTTTAATGACGATCATTCAAAAACATAAATGAATTCAAATGTGGATTTACAAGCCGGTTGTTCCCGAAGGAGGGCTCTGTATCCAGTGTATATGGATCAGGTTCATCCTCCTCCGAATCACAATCTGTAAGTATTATTAATAATGTTTGCTGTTATGTTATCTGTAGCATGCACAATAGTTATATGGTGTGTTGTGTACACTCCGCGCAGCTTCTAAGCGGGGTAAAGTTAGTTTTGTTTTTAAAAATTCACCAGACATTCACTGAAAACTGCCAATTACCTCCTAAACTACTTAGCCAAATATGACTTCGCTCTATATAATAAGCACTGCCCCTCAAAAGCCGCCGCAATGAGAGTTTCGCTGGGAAAGCTTGCTCTTGACGGAGACGCAAGTAAGGGACCGGGTCACACCTGACTGGTAACAACTGACTGGGTCATTTGACCAATCGCCGCAGATTCACGTCACTCAAAGGAGGTGTTTGGGAAAATGAATCGTCGAACGAATCATTTGGGAGTCGTTCAGCAAATCAGTTAAAAATAAATGCATATTATAAGACAAATAAAGTGTTTTTTATCCTTGCATGCACGTTAAACTGTTTTTGGGAACTATCAAAACAAAAATAGGAACATTTCAAATGCTATGATAGGGGGTCTTTGTGCAGTTTACAGATACTATTTAATAGCGCGATTAGAACAAAGCACTTAAGAATAAATGACTTACATCAGCTGCATCCGTGTGCTCCTCCTCGAAATGAAACAGGTAACTGAGGTAACTTCTCCAGGGTGACAGTATTATTCCTCACAGCGCAGCGGCACAAGGTAAAGTTATATTTGTGATAAACTGGATGTTTTATCGAGCTCATATGGGCATTTTCATGGCTTGCCTTAGCGTTTGAATAGCGCACGCTCTCAGTGGGCGGGGTCACATTATCACGTCATACACTATAATTAGGTGAAAGGAAGGTCCCACTTTATATTTAAAAGACGAGAATTTCAGCTTCATAAAGAGAGATCTTTCGTGTACACAAAAAAAGAAGACCGTCTATAGTTTATAATAATGTATTGATTTTATTTATATGACCATTAATGACGGAGTATTTTAAGTCTATGGTGCAGCTATGTGAAAAATCAAAATGCGGGGAAGCGTTTTTAGTCCTCAGAGGGTTAAAGCATTAACACACAAACCACTGTTAACATAAAAACAAGCAGGCTACTGCATGCATGGTTTGACATGACTGAATGCACACAAATTGCACTCTCTTAATAATTCCTGAAAAATGCTGACAGTTCATCGCGATCTTACACATCTCTGTTATTATCAATGAATCTTTCATAATATCCACACTTTGTTTGTTATTATTAAAGGATTTGCCAGCACACAGTATTCAGCACTGAACAAATAGTCAGTTTTGAGCGGTGAGGGGAGTCTTTCGTAAACGCTTCTGATGGACAGTTGCGTTCAAGAAATCAACACATATGTCTGTTATTGGCTACATCACTCAACGATGCAAACATGTTATAAAAATAAACTGTGGCTTGTAAATCATTCCTATTTTGTTTTAGTTGTTCTTGTTGCTTTTCTGCAACAGATGAATAATTTTTTTTTAGTTTTTATATGTTTTATTCATAGATATTTCTAGTTTGCCGGAGTGCCGCAAATCATTTTATTCTTCCGCAACCCGCACACACAGAGTGAGTGCATTACCGCCCCGCGCTCACACTCGACCATCAAATCTAGTCCCGCACCGCACTCTATTGCGTTGGGAGTGTACGTCTGTAGATCAAAGGCCCGGCCCAGCCCGAGGATAGTGACACAAAATATCGGCGGGCCGGGTCGGTTCAAGTTCGGGCAGAGAATCTAAGCTCCAGCTCAACTAATGCCTCGTTTCCACTGAGGGGTACAGTACGGTACGGTACAGTACAGTACGGGTCGGGTACACCATGATCAGGCTTGCGTTTCCACCGCCAACAGTACCCTTACTTAGCGATCGACGTCATTTTCGCGACGAGAACAAGAAAGCGACATAGTAAACAACAATGGATGACAGACTGCAGATCTTGTTCTTGCTTCTCGGCATGTTTGTCACTAGAAACAAGCGCTGGCATTAGGCGTTTCCAAGAAGCCAACGCAAAGTCCGACTCAGGAGAATAATCCCGAGGACGCGAGTCCAGTAATTCTGTTAATGGAACAGCGCGTTCTTAAAACGCGGCACTCTGCTCGCTCTACCTATGCAACTCCGGTTATCTCTGTATGTTCATTTAGGCAGCAATAAAACGAAATGTGTTATAAAACACCACTGCTTCTTTTCGATTTCATTTCAATAAATTTTTAAACATTCTAAAGCACACAAATGTGCAGTCTTCAGAGCCGTCGCAAGGGCTGTGCGAACTGTGCAACCGCACAGGGCCTCGCGCCACTAGGGGGCCTCGCAATCCTGCTGTTTTATTTTTTTTAATGATTATTATTTATTTTTTAAATTATTATTTTTATCACGTCTCTGTCAGTTACATAAAAAAAAAATCCAACAAATGAAGCAGATTTTTCGTTGTCGCTATGTTATTACGTAACGCGTCCTAACTGAAGACGGGAGAGGGGGAAAGCTTTAAGCGAGGGAAAGCCAACATGTCAGCTGCAAGAGAACGCGACCGATTTCGTAAGCACGAATCAGGTTCTGAGAAAAGGAAAAAAATCAAAAAGAAGGAAGATTTTCATAAGTCACTGAGGGGATCACTGGATCAATTTATCAGCACTTCCAGAGATGCGGCAACAACTAGCATAACCCACGCCGACACTGTGGCAGAGCCTAGCGGCCTTCATCAACAGCAGGGTGGGAACGTGGGCACTGAGGACGACGGTGAAGTCCAAGGTGAGGGATGATGAGGATAAATATCTGTGGTTGACAAATATTTTATAATGAGGATTGTGCCCAATTCAGTTGAGCTGGACCACACGATCAATTCTCTGTTTTTGTTCTACAATTTATCAGAGTTTGCCATGGAAGACGAGGTCCCGCTGACGCCTGATGAGGAGCATTATTCCGGGTCTGACAGTGAAGTATCAGCGCATGTTGTGGACCTTAACGATCCCAGCAATTGGCCCGTGCATCTGGATACCAAAACGGTAGATTTACTTGCGGGAAAAGGCCCGGTCAAGGTTTCCAACTTTGATTTCCCCGTCAATCAAGAAAAAAGACACTTTTCCGATGACTTCTATGTAAGAAAGTTGCCCAATGGTGAAAAAGCTAGCAGAGACTGGCTTGTTTATTCGAAGAAAAAAGATTCTGTATTTTGCTTTTGTTGCAAACTGTTTAACAACAGTACAAGTCGGCCAAAATTAGCTAATGATGATGGCAATAATGATAGGAGACATTTGAGTACTTTGCTGAAACAACACGAACTTTATGACGAGAACAATGGTAACTTTTTGGGATTAATAGAGATGATTGCCAAATTTGATCCTACTATGCAAGAACATGTCCGACGCATAAAAAATAAGGAAACGCATGCACATTATCTGGGACCTCAGATCCAAAATGAGTTAATTTCTCTTATGGCCACAAACGTCAAAAACTCTATTGTGAATGACACGAAGAGAGCTAAATATTTCTCCGTGCTTCTTGATTGCACACCAGATATGAGCCATCAGGAGCAAATGTCGCTGATTCTTTGTTTTGTCAATATGACATCATTAGAAGTGAATGTAGAAGAACATTTCATTGACTTGTGAAAGGGACTATCAAATGCACTCTTGGCGGAACTAGAGGCCCTTGGACTGAGCATAAATGACTGTCGGGGCCAAGGATACGACAACAGGGCGAATATGAAAGAACAAAATCAGGGAGTGCAAGCCCATATTCTGCGTCTCAATCCCCGGGCTTACTTCATGCCATGCGGTTGCCACAACCTGAATCTAATTCTGGGAGATATGGCAAAATCCTGCCCAAAAGCAATGTCATTTTTTGGTATTGTACAACGACTTTATACCATATTCGCAGGCTCTCCTAAACGATGGGAAATACTCAAAGCAAAAGTCCCAGATCTCACGGTAAAACCTCTGTCTGAAACAAGGTGGGAATGTCGGGTAGAGAGTGTAAAAGCAATACGCTATCAATCAAGTGATATTAAGGATGCTTTGCTCGAAGTGTCAGAGCACTCTAGCGACCCCAAAATTTAAGGTGAAGCAAAGTCGCTTGCTAATGAAATGCAAAGCTTTGAATTTATCATGTCTATGGTGATATGGTATGATATTCTGTTTGCCGTGAACACTGTCAGTAAGACGCTCCAGTCAAAGGACATGCAGCTTGATGTGGCCTTATCGCAGCTAGATGGATTAATTGACTTCATGCAAAAATACAGAAATACTGGATTTGTGTCTGCAAAAGCTACTGCAACAGAGATAGCTTCTGATATGGACACTGAACCTGTAATAAAAGCAACACGGCGAGTGAAACGCAAATGTGATGAAAATGAAAATGAATATACTCCAGACCCAAAGCAGGTATATATAACGGACTATTTTAATGTGATAGTGGACCAGGCCCTCACTGCTCTCCATACCCGTTTTAAACAAATGCAGGAGTTTGGTAACGTGTTTGGATTTATTTTTGATCTGACCAAACTGCGTGAAATGGATGAGACTGACCTTCAAAGACACTGCACAAGACTGCGTGATGCTCTGAGCACATCCGAATCTCAAGAGGATATAAATGCAGCGGACATCTTCCAGGAGTTGAGGATACTACAAGAGATAATCCCAAAGGGAACAACTAAAGCAATACAAACACTTCGTTATCTCAAAGGGATTGAAGGAACTTTCCCTAACTGTGAGATTGCGCTCAGGATCCTACTGACTTTTCCAGTAACAGTGGCATCGGGCGAGCGAAGCTTTTCAAAGTTAAAACTAATTAAAAACTATTTGCGCACCTCCATGTCACAGGAGAGACTGTGCGGGCTCGCCCTGCTATCCATTGAAAAGGAAATTGCATCAAAGCTGGATTATAAAGATTTTATTTCTGAGTTTGCGGCCATGAAGGCAAGGAAAGTGACTCTGACGTAGGCTAATCAGTTTCTGCGTAATTTACGCATGGTGAGTCCATCTCATTTATTAGGGTTAAAGTCATTTTAAATAGTTAGTTGTGTATAGGTAAAATGAATTAATGTATATTATGAATGAAGAGTGTCCTAATCTATTTCTTTAAACTGTCATGATGACAAAAAATAAAGTGACTGAGCTGACTTAATGTAAAGCCACTCTTGCACAGTTGATTTTTTTCCCCTCTGAAATAAATAGCAAAACATCATAGCTGAGATGATGTGCATGATTATGCTGTATTATTCAACTTGATAAAAACGTATTGCAGCGAGATTATGCATGCAATAGAACTAGAACAGCTACGTCCGTGCAGCGCCAGATAATGTTTAATGGTGCTGAGGGGGTGCTAGATCATTGACAGGGGGATAAATACTATTATTAAATGAGCAAAACTTCAATATTTAATATTTAATTATCACAATTAAAGTTTTAATTTTAATAATTTGAATAAGCACAACATTCAGCATTCAATTAAAACATTTAAAGATGGATTATTTATAATGTTATTCAACATAATATCTCGTTATTTCAACATAATATGTGCATGTGCAACATAATTAGAGAGTAGCCTATTTCTTTTCGTTTGGAATTGTTTCGTTTAAAAATTTCATTGCAAGCTTTCTGTAGTCTAGATATATATTTCTCATGTCTGTGAGTGAGGCATAGTTTCGGTTAATTTATGATGAGATGCGCTCATGCCGGCTCGTCTCCATGTCATGATTATATTGTCTGCTATATATTTGCTTCTTATTTATAAAATCCAGGCAATTGGTTGATGAATTTAAAAAAATAAGATTTATACAAAATGAAATTCACTTTAAAGAAAGGCTTTCTACAAAACACAACGTAGACTAATGAGTCAAAATCATTACAAAATCAAAAAAAACATTATAATATTTTAACATTACAAATAATAAACTAAATGTGCTTATTTAATGGCCTTTAAATGCCCATGCCCGTGTGACTGTTATTCGTGCACAATTGCGCATCCACATCGAAGGGCAGGGCCTCGCATTTCAAGTTCGCACAGGGCCTCGCACCCCACCTGCGACGGCACTGGCAGCCTTGATTATATTCAATCAAGGATTGATTATCCTGCAGGATTGATTATCCTGCAGTGATCTCAGTCAAATTATCATAAATCTATAAATAAACCACAGATTTGAGCTTTAAAAAACTACTTTCTCGCCTGAAAAACTCTTAAAACTACATTTCGTGACACAATAACAGTAGAATTATATTTCAACTGTATGCTTCTAATGCCCTTGTAGCACGCGCGAGTGACTATACTCTGTCCACCAATCACCGTTCTGCAGTGAGTCTAGCTCCACCTTTTAGTACCCTTTCACTGTGCTAGGTACCCCAACGAAAGGGTACCCAAAAAGTGGTACGGTACGGTTCGGCTTTTTGGTACCATTCACAAGTTTTGACAGTGGAAACGCAAATAATTGCGTACCGAACCGAACTGTACCGTACCGTACCACTCAGTGGAAACGAGCCATAAAGCAGAGGCGGCATCTATCTAGGTGAACCGAAAAGAAAAAAAACAAAAAAAAAAAACAATAGTGTAATGATTCATTTCGACTCCCAAGACAAGACGATGTTCACCCGACTGGCCAATAGGAACGTGGCCCCGCCCAAAACACAATTTTCACAGTGAAAGCAAAATCCTGATTCGAGAGCAAGAAATTGCATCGAGAGCAAAGAAAAGTGTTTTGAGAGAAACACTTATTTTAGAGAAAAAGTTTTCACACTGATAGCAAAAAATATATAGTTGAGATTTTTTCTAAAGTATTTTGAGATATATATTTTTTTTTTCTCAGAAATAATTAAAAAAATTTCAAATTTATATTGTTTATGTTCTATGACAAAAATACTTTCTCTCAATACCTCAAATATTAGCCTACTATTTTGTGCTATTGGTATGAAAACTTTCTCTCAAATACTTTTTTTTCTCTCATGAAATGCTTTTTTGCTATCAGTGTGATAACTTTTTCTCTCAAACATTTTTTTTCTCTCTCAGATCATTTATTTTCTCGAATGTAATAAAGACAATTCTAGCTCCATACCTCACAGCCTCGCAAGACGACGTAAAGTAGGCTACTGTAATCTGATTCAACATGTGTTTTATCGAGTTGATGTTGACACGTTTGGATGGATCACCTCAGATCATTTGCGTTTGAATAGCGCGCGCTCTCCGTGGGCATGATCAGATTAAAAGTTAATGAGCTGAATGAGCTGATCTCTCTCTTTTCATATAGATTTCATAAACAGAGAATATTTGTTTTTATTATGAATTAGATCATTTAAAAGTACACACTTAAACAAAACTCAGCGAATACTTTTCACCCAGGTACGAGCTATATATCTTTACAATCATTTAAGTTTAGAGACGTGCTCCCAAAAAAACTTTTCACGGAGATGGAGAGCCAAAAAGCACTGTTCATTTTCTTTATTTTACAAAAGCACAATGTTTTATTTCGATTGTGTCATGGTGGGAGTGGGAATAATTCCGTGGATTCAGGTGCAGAGTGAAAGAAGTATTTTAATAAAGAAAAAAAAAAGAAAAATAAACAAACCAAATCTAAATCAAAACAAGGCAGGCAAGACAGGCACGGCACTACACGCAACAACAATGTAACAAACAACAAACGAGCACAGGACAGCAAACACAGGAAGACTAAATAGGAAGGCAAACAAAGGAGGGTAAAGAGGCAGACAGGTGGAGCAAATAAACCAATAATCAGATAACAAGGGGGAGGGATCAAACAACAATGACAAGAGCACATGGCTCAAAATAACAAAACACCCATGTGCATCACAAGACAGGACAGACATGTGACAGATTGTAAGTGAACACATACAAATTAAGACATTTAACAGTTTATTTTTTCATATTTCTTAAGTCTGTATAACCAAAAATGATGCAGTATTTTAAGTCTATTTTACTGCTATGTGAAAAAAATCTAGCAATACGCGCCGACGCGTTTGCCGCCCCCCAGAGCGTTAATCTGATTTTTGTGCATATCCGTTTTGAATCTGATCATATTTAGCAGGTGTGAATGACAAAAAACAGAGGAACGTTTCATAGATTCTAGCCAACTATTGGCTGAAGAACTCTCTTTTTAGCGTGTTTGCACCGCAGGAACTGTTTTAGTTGTAGAAACACTTTTTTGATGTACTAAATTAGCTCCTACTTCAGGGTAGGGTCTAACACAGCTAGGGTTGGATATCGGTTGGGTTTTATCCGATACCAGTACCTACTCTGTATTTTTTAAACGGTTCCAGTGCCTAAACGGTTCTTGAAACGGTACTTAAGAAAACGAAACCGCACACACTTTGTCAAAAAGAAATAATACCCCTTTATTGACAGGGCCAAACTGGACACAATATTAACATACAATATAAATACAAGTAACATATGGTAATAATAAATAAACCAATATAAAATAAAAGTTCATATTTACATAGTATCAAATAAAACAATATTATATCAAACAATGTAATTATACTGGAGATTAATTGAGATTACTACCAGGGTAATATAATATCGACATGGCTACAGGTTCCCATGTTTTGTCTGCTTTAACTAGTCATGTAAGTTATCTTGTTATTTACTAAGCTCTTAGCCAGTTTGATATTTCGTTCCCACTGAATCTTATAAGCAGCTTTGAGTAAACATATGAAAGAGAAAGTCTCTGTGTAACCCATGTTCTCTGAATAGGGAACGAGACGCTGCGTTCGCTGCCAAATATCTCGCGCTGCCGACAAGCTTCATTTTTCGCGCGCGCTAATATAATATGACGACGTGAGTGTCAAGGCGGCGTGAATGGTGATTCTTCTATAGGCCTATCCATAGACAATCGTTATTCTGACGCGTAATTTTACACGTGAAATACAGCCAAACATTTCACGTGTACATTTCACGTGTGTTTAATCTCCTCGCTATCAGCTGACATTCTGGGAGTCTCCCGCATATTGATAACGGCTCCCGGATGATCGCAAATTAGTTCAAATCTCCCGGAATCTAGAGCGAGCGAGCAAGAGCGCGCGTGCGAGACAGATCAGACAGTGCTTTAATAAACCGTATAGTGCACTGCGCGCACGTCGGAGAGGGAGAGGGAGACAGCGAGAGACTGCGTGTGTGCGCCTCATGCCATAGACTCAGGAATCGAAATCAGGCACCGAAGTTTTTATTCTTATTTGGTCTGGTTACTACCGTTTACGTCAGAACCGGCTCCCTATTGGAACCGAGTTTCGGTACCCAACCCTAAACACAGCACAATAGGAACTAACAGGGACGTAATTGTACATCGATTGGCCAAATGCATGCGAAACACCAGAATTCCTAATTTTAAAAAAGCAGTGTATACACCATTTATAGCCTATATATTTAATCCACAAACATGGAAAATGAAGTCTTGGCACATCTCAACCTTTACGCCAAGGAGAAAATCCAACCTGTCTTTGTAGGGAACAAGCGAAACATGATTATGTATTTCTGCTAAGCAAGCAACATTGGGCATCAACCGCATGGTTGTTGATTACTTTTATTTGTTTAATAGTTCTATCTAATAACATATTAAATAATATTAATACTAAAACAAATGAAGAATGGGAGAACTTTGTGCTCAAACTTTGGCGTTCTCAGCACTGTCAAAATGAAGGTCCCGCACAACAAGCACCAGAGTGGCAGGACGTAAGTGACAGCTTAGTCAGACGGCCCGGAGTCAGTGGTGGTCCAGGAATAGTGGCGACGGGACTACGTCACCGTTCCGTCCTTCAGGGAACGAGGGTTACATACGTAACCGAGACGTTCCCTTTTAGTTCGGTCACATTCAACATAGTTAGATGTACCATGATGATTGGGATCCCTATTAAAACGCCACTAGTGCTGCCATCTTCCAGTGCCTAGACAAAAGCCTCCTGACCCCCTGCATTATTGAGGCGGAGATTGGACAGGGCTTAGGCCAGGGAAGTCACTGCTGTTCCACAAGACCCACTCAGTCAGACTTTAACACTGGGAAAGTGTGCCCTTTCCGACGAAAGGAAGGCCACATCGTGCCCGAAGGGATGTTACATGTGACGGATACACATTGACATGTCAATGTCAATGAGGTGGCTCTAGCCTATAACAGGGGGAAGACTCAACTGGTCAGTAATGGCACAGCAGGGAGCCGTACCGTGGAAGAAAACACATATGGGATCGCCGTAGGGATCACAACATATGGACACAGCCTAACACAGGTTCCACCTGTGCATACGAGTGTTAGGCCTGGCATCAGACGCTCCGCCACGTCCGTTGCCAAAGGGTGTTGAGGAACTCAACAGGGTTCGGCTAAAGAGAAACTCTACTTGAGCAAGAATGGCACACGTATCCAATCCATAGAAGGGGAATGGCGCAGCAAGCCAACACTTTGAACCGGGCTTACAGTGAAACCGGTCGACACATAGGCTATTTTTATAGCGAATGTGTTGGCAGCCGTATAAACATCTGTCAGCGAGGCACCCCATGTCAACACCCAGAAACTGCTCTCGAGACTGTGCTAGTATCAGCCAGTCGAGATAGTTGAGAACATGAACATCACACTCTATCCTGGGAGCAATGGCCACTTCCGCAAGCTTCGTAAGGACGCGGGGCGACAGGGCCAGCCTGAAGGTTAGGACTTTGTACTGATACACCCAACCCTCGAACACAAAGCACAGGCATGGCCTATGTTGCGGAGGTTGGAGACATGAACGTATAGTCCTTCAGGTCGATCACTGCAAACCAATCTTGGGGACGGATGCACTCGAAAATGTCTCTGCATTATCAACTTGAACAGAAGCTTGTGAAGGGCCTGATTCAAGACTCACAGTTCCAAGATTGACCATAACCCCCGGTTGGTTGGAAGGACCGGCTCCATCGCATCCTTTGCCAATAAGACTGCGATGTCCGCGAGTGAACAGCGCTGGACTTGGGTGGACGCCGGCTGATTCTGAATGGTATAGCTGAGTTTAACAGTACGGAGGAGCCAGCTGGACTGGTTGAGAAGCACTCTTATGCTTCTACAAACCAGGCCAGGGGGAACAGGGACACCACAGATGTAGCCGAGGTAGGGCAGAGAAGTGGAGGACAGGGCTTCTGGGGCTGGATGTGCCAGATGGCCTCCGTCTGCACCTGGGCGGTAAAGAACTTTTGGGCGCAGTTCTCAACTGCATCGCTAAACAGCCCAACCTGGGAAATGGGGGAGTCCAGGAAACCGCACCTTGTCCACAACCCTCATATCAGCCAGGTTGAGCCAGCGTTGGTTCTCCTGGACCACTAACGTGGACATCGCCAGAACGATCGCGCACGCCACAACCCTCGTGCCCCAGAGGACAAGGTCGGTTGCGGTGCGGAACTCACTTATGAGCGCACAGTCTGGTCTACCATCGTGCATGCCCATGAGTGCCTTGGCCTGATGGACCAGTAGCAAATCCATGACATGCAGGGAGGAAGCGGCTTACCCAAAGGCTTTGTAAGCTCTCTCCGTAAGAATGGATGAGAACTCACTGGCCTTAGAGGGGAGATGAGGATCCCTGTTCCAATAATAATAATAATAATAATAAACATTTATTTCTATAGCACTTTTCATACATGGAATGTAACACAAAGTGCTTCACAAACATGAAAACAAGATCGCACAATGTCAATATCAATGAAAAAAAAAATATATACAGCATTAAAATCACAGAAAAAGACTTATACACAACTTCACATAATATTGTTGTACTGATAAGCAACTTTAAAAAGGTATGTCTTGACCTGACTTTTAAAAATATGAATGCTAGTAGCCTCTTTCACTTCATTTGGTAAAGAATTCTAAATTTTTGGAGCATAGTGACTAAAATAAGCACCACCTGATCGTATGTAATTAACTGCATAATGTGCTAGAAGATTAACATTATAAGATCTTAATCTACGATTTGGAACATATCCTGACAGACAGTCTGAAACATATAAAGGTGCCAAATTGTGCTGAGTTTTATAAACAAATAAAAGAACCTTAAAATCAATCCTTTGGTAAACTGGTAACCAATGTAATTCCATTAAAACCGATGTAATATGTTCTCTCCTTTTTAATTTCATTAGTACTCTGGCTGCTGCATTTTGTATCAATTGTAGCTTTGCTATAGAGCCCTTAGGAAGGCCAGTGTAAATAGCATTAAAATAATCAAGATGAGAGAAGATAAAAGCATGAATGAGTCACTTAGCATCATCCAAAGACGAAAACGAACGTATCTTGGCTATATTTCTCAGATGATAAAAACAAGTTTTTGTCACTCTATTAATATGTGTCTTAAAATTCAAGTCACAGTCCAAAATGACACCTAGGCTCTTTACTTCTTTCTTAGATTGTATAGCTAAGGGACCCAGTTCAGGTTCTATCCTCTCCCGCTCATGTTTGGGGCCCACAATTAGAATCTCAGTTTTGTCTTCATTCAATTTTAAAAAAAGATTTGTTTATCCACTTTACAATACTGGAAAGACAATCAGCCATCCTCTCTAATACAACAGTATCTCTTCGCTCAACTGAGATGTATAACTGTATATCATCAGCATACAAATGATAATTCATGTTGTATCCCTGAATTATGCTGCTCAAGGGGAGCATGTAAAATGAAAATAAAACAGGCTCAAGGATTGATCCTTGTGGAACACCATGTGTTATTTTATGTGTCTTTGATATACAGTCACCTAAAGGGGTTGGACAATGAAACTGAAACACTGGCCAATGTTGGAGGTTTCACATCTACTGTATATGCCTGGCGGCCAATCTTCAGAGTGAAGCATGGGTGGATTAGTGATGGTTTGAGCTCCAATATCATGACAATCCTGATTGTATTTGATGGACACGACACTGCCGAGGACTACCAAACCCTTCTGGAGGATCATGAGCACCTGATGCTCAAACCGTGTATCAGCATGATCATGCACCAACACACACAGCAAGACTTGTGACAGAAGGGTTTGATGAAGATGAAAGTGACGTTGAACATCTCCCATGGTCTGCACAGTCACCAGATCTGAATATTATTGAGGTGTTTTGGAGGAGCGAGTCCACCAGCATCATATAGTGACCAGGGGCCTCATGTATAAAACTTTGCGTAGATTTCATCCTTAAAGTGTGTGTACGCACATAAGGCAGAATTTGCGTACGCACTACGCACAAAATTTTTCAGATTTATAAAACCGTTCGTACGCCAGAGCCTGCGCAGAATTCACTTTATAAATCCCAGTCAGCGGGAGATTATGCGCACGTGCGTCTCCTCCCCGAAATAACCATATATGGAGATTACAACGCCTAGTTTAAATATGCATATCCTCATCTGCATATCATTTGCATATGATTATTCATTCACGTGATACCAAGTTTAACGGTACAAGACGTTAGGAAAATATGAAATGCGGATGTGCCGTCACATTATTACATTTTTTTTTTTAGTAGCCTATATCCTTGCATTGTTTTTGAATGCATAAATCAAATAGTGTTAAATTCATTTCAGAGAAAGTTTTTCTCAATCTTTTCCACTGGCCAAATAGTATTTTTAATCGATTTATATTTTAATGGAAAGCGATAGACATGGTTGTGCATTATTTGCACGAAACAGTTTTCTCAGACAATCTCTAGTTAAAACATTAAAACACAGCATGCCAGAAGAAAAGTGTTCAAAAGCAATGCATCCACAACAAATAGGTCTATTTCTATTTATTGAATATATATATATATATAGTAACTTCTCAGTAATGATTTCATGTAGTTTAAGAGTTTAACTCCATTAATGAGAATGGCATATTTAATCTAAATGTTTATATCAGAAGTAAAACATAGTTTAAACCATTCTCTTATTTATTTAAATTGTTATTGTGAATATGGACTGTATTTATGATTTGGACTCATAATGAAGATTTACGGTTTTACTCCATCTGCCGTTAGATTATAGGCTATATGTGTGTCAGTTTCACCAAACGGCCCAACGCGCGTGCTGGCACGGTCATTTAAGAAGGGATGGATGTTTGCTTCAAGTGATGATAGGTTTGTGAAATTATTTTTGTATTATCTTTCTGTAGATGTATAATTTTCTTTCGATTCTCTGTCTAATAGTAAGCAAAAAGACATTTGACTCCAGCTCACCATCGGTGTCGCCAAAACCCATACTCTTCTAAAAGAGTGCGTACGCACGGTCAAGAGCATCCTTACGGTGAGCACTTATTTACGGCAAGTTTATTTTTTTATAAATCCTGATGTGCGCGTGAAAAAATGCGTACGCATATTTCTATGCCCATTTTGTGCGTACGCAACGTTTATACTAGGGGTGCACGATTCAGAAAATGTCACGATTCGATTCGATACCGATTTTTTGTCTCGAGATTCGATTCAAAATCGATTTTCGATTCAAAAACGATTCTCGATTCAAAAAACGATTCGCAGGTCTACATAAATATAGTTTACTTTTTCCTATGTGATTGATTGCAGAAGACATAATTTAAAAGAAAAGTTTGATATTACTTTATATGTCTTCATACAAAAATAAAAACTTTTGCAACTAAAATGTGCGAAGTGCCAAGCTTTGGCCAGCTTTTAAATACATTTAATTCAAGTTTAAAATAAAACTTAAATAAAAAGCTTTTACATTTAGCTTTAAAGTGCTGTAGTCAGATCAAACAAACAATTATGCTAAATGTGGTTTAAGGAGTAGGCCTACTTCAGCTACCAGGTTGACTGTTAAAATGAACTCGACTGGGCACATTGAACTCCCTAAAAATATATAGGCTAGGCTGCTAATTTCATAGAACCCTTGCGAAAATATTTTAAATAGATTTAAAAAAGCCACCGCTACTGGTAGCATCTATGGTTAGATTGATTTGTTTAGATCCAGTGAAGTCGTTCATAGGCGCTGTAATTTGCGGGTATCTCCAGTTAACTAGCAGAGCATTCATTTAGTTCGCTATTAAATAAGAGACCTGTTGTTTTTGAAATCAAGCTGAGCGCTCGTGTCCGCTGCAATCAGTGTCATGGATATACAGTGTTCTCTGTGGCTCGCGTAGTCTTCTCTCAGACGCGCGCTTCAATCTATCGCCGTTGTGGAGACTCCGGTGAAATCACAAAATAAAATGCACACAAACGTGATGAACATATTCGGTTTTGATGAGAGAGAGAAAAAACTATACAAGTGCGGTTTAGAACCCGTCACCTCTGACACGCTTGGCAAAAGATCTACAGAACTCAAACATAAGATCTGCGGATCGATGCATTTATTTACGGGTTGAGCAGAGTGGCTGCACAGTTTGACCAGCGGGCGGCAAGAACTTGCAATAACTATTTATCAGACCGGTCCTCGCAGCTTTGAAACCATAGAAACACTACTGGACCACCGGTAAAAGTCCCGACTTACCCGATTGCCACTCCGCCCCTGCACGCCATTAAAAAAATATAGCCTATGAATCGATTTTTGGAATTCTATGAATCGATTCTGAATCGGTAAAGATTGAATCGCGATTCAAATGTGAATCGATTTTTTTGCACACCCCTAGTTTATACATGAGGCCCCAGGACACTGTTCTGGAAGAGGAACGGCTCATAATCCCTCTGGTCACTGTGAAGGACTTCTATCTGTCAATTGATGCTGTATTTGGATGCAAAATGAGGCCCTCACCATTCTAACAAATTATTGTGTTGTAAAACCAGGTGTTTCAGTTTCATTTTCCAACCCCTGTATATTAACTAGGAAGTTCATTTCTGTTATGTATGTTTTGAGCCAATTTAAAACATTACCAGAAAAACCAACAAGGTTTTCCAGTCTGTTTAGCAGAATACAATGATCAACGGTGTCGAATGCTGCACTTAGATCTAAAAGAATTAAAACTGAGGCATTGCCTTAAAACTGACCTACAGACACCTACATCTTGGATGCCCTTGAGGTAAGCTAAAACATATCAAAAATTAATTTCAAAGTGAACTATCCCTTTAAAACAGGAGTTGAGAGCTCAGAAGGCTCACAACCACCGCTGCACTCGGGCTGTAGAAACACTAGCACCAAGAGAAACTTCCAGAAGAAGCACCAACACACTCACTCGTTAAAAAACATCAACACTCTTCAGAGACATCGGCTCCGAAGCAAAAGACAAATGGTGCGAGCCTCCTCTTCCGTATTTATACAAGCACTGCGGGGTGGAGTGTGAGACAAAGCTTGTACGCCAATGCATTGGCTCATTTGATCAATACTCGAAGATGACAGACTCCCTAAGCGCAATCCCAATCAGTACGGTACGTCCGACTACGTCGAACGTGACCGAACTGAAAGGGAACTGTAGTTGACATGTTTTAGATTACTAGATTTAGCTACTGTGCTATTAAACGGGGGTTTACCTCATCATCTGTCTGTAAATAATTCTCTGCAAACTCCAGCAGTTCCTTGAGTTTGGTAGTTAGATAGTAATATCTAAGAGCTTCCTGTGTGGACAAAGACAAAAGTGTTAAAGCAGTAGTGCTAAAACACAACCAGAACAAAATATTTTTAACTGAATGTCTGTTATCAGATAACTTTAGAATGACAAGCAGAGTAAAAAAAAAAAAAAAAACAACAACAACAAAAAAGAGTTTAACTCTAGTTTTTGTTTAGTGGATTTGTTTCTGGGTTTGAGTTAAAAGCCAATTGAACCAACAAAACAAAATGTATCTGCCACTTCAGTACTGTGATGGGGAAATTAAATCTTTTAGTTAAAATGTTGAGCATCAGAAGCATTACTTTACTACATATTTGTAATATTGATAAGTTCATAATATGCTTGTGTGTCTGTACTTACTGGTCGTGGTTTGAAATGCTCGTCATGCAATCTCCACTGTTGTTTGTAGTATCTGTAGTAGGCAATGTTCTGCTGCATCACTTGATCATCTGCATCAAACAGCATATAGCTCGCAGCACACAGCGCTGCATTACGCACATCATTTACTAAAAGGAAAACAAAAGTCATTTATAAAGTAATAATTTAAATGAAAACCTTTTGCCGATGAAGAAGTTTATGGGGTTTGCGATTGGACTGCTATAGTGGAGTGACTAGACCTCTATCTACACTTGGCCGCATAAATGTGTCTTCATAAACTGGAAAGAAAACTAATCCTCATTTCCTACATTACATGCAAATTCAAAGAGCTTCATATACATTATTAGCAACAGATGTTATATGCTATATTTTCAAAATCAAACATCGCAATGGGAGAGAGAGCTGAGTCAGCATTGGTGGAGGAAAATAGTTATGAATGAATGTTGGACTTCAGGATGTAACACCAAAAACAAGTTTTTAATGATGCACTGTTCTAGGCAAGTTAGTTATTCCACATTTTTGGATCTAAAATGTATCATACCAATACCTGTAGATGTTAGTATTAGAGAGTATTAGAAAGTGTTAGAAAGTGTACATGTGAAATACTGAGAGACTTGCAGATCCCCTACATTAATTTTCTGAAATCAGCATACTGATATGAAACATGGGCAGATCGTAATATTTATTTTGTCTACTTTTGGCAGATGCATTAAAGGGTTAGTTCACCCAAAAATGAAATTTAAGTCATTAATAACTCACCCCCATGCTGTTCCAACCCCGTAAGACCTTCGTTCATCTTCGGAACACAAATAAAGATATTTTTGATTTAATCTGAGAGCTGTATCACTCTTCCATTGGCTTCCTAAGGGACTGGCTCTTGACGGCCCATAAAGTCATTAAAGAAAATGTTTAAATGTTCCATGTGCCTACAGCGGCTCAATTATAAGTTTATTAAGCGACGAGACTACTTTTTGTGCGAAAAAAACATAAATAACGGCTTTGTTCGACTATTCCATTACTTCCTTATTGGCGCATGTGCAAGAACTGAGACGAGGACGTTCTCATTCGACCACTTCTTGTTACCGGCTGCTCACTGCTTAGGAGTTTTACCGCCCTCTACCGTATAAGATGATAATAAGGCACACTGTCGTTTTTTGAGAAGATTAAAGGCTTTTAAGTGCACCTTTTAGTATGGAAAATACGCTAATTGAAAAGCGTATGTACAGCGCGCATCTTCCTCTGCTTGTAAACAGAAAGTTTTGCGCTTCCAGCTATATCAGCACATCATCTTATACGGTAGGGGGCGGTAAAACTCCTAAGCGGTGAGTAGCCGGTAACAAGTCGAAGGAGATCGTCCTCGTCTCAGTTCTCGCGCATGCGCATGCGCCAATAAGGAAGTAATGGAATAGTCAAATAAAGCCGTTATTTATGTTTTTTTCGCACAAAAAGTAGTCTCGTCGCTTGATAAACTTATAATTGAGCCGCTGTAGGCACATGGAACATTTAAACATTTTCTTTAATGACTTTATGGGCCGTCAAGAGCCAGTCCCTTAGGAAGCCAATGGAAGAGTGATACAGCTTTTAGATTAAATCAAAAATATCTTTATTTGTGTTCCGAAGATGAACGAAGGTCTTACGGGGTTGGAACAGCATGGGGGTGAGTAATTAATGACTTAATTTTCATTTTTGGGTGAACTAACCCTTTAAGACACTGAACCCTCCACTGGGTGTGTGTGTGTGTGGGTGTGTGGGTGTGTTACTTACATTTGTAATAAGCAAACTGCATGTAGTGGTACATGGTGGCAACAAATTTCTCCACAAAGTAACCACCAACATTTGGTATCAAAATATCCTCACATTTTATTTTACACTTCATTACTTCAAAATAGAAATCTAGAGAAAGGAAAATAGGAGAGTGAGAATACTGCATTAATCCTGATACACACAAAAAAAGTCCTCAACAACCAATGATTGTAATAGACTTCATATGTCAGATCATTCATGTACTTCTCAGGTATGCCAAAATCAGTTACTTGTGTACCAGGCCTATTTTTATTGGGAAAGGTTTTTATATTCACAGTAATTTGAACCAAATCTGACAATGCCTCATGACATCACTGACCGGCTAAGGTGGGATAAAAGTCTTTGAACTCCTGCACATTGTATGACCCCTCACAGGACAGCGAACACATGTTGTATGTTTTAAAGTACTCAGCAGCTGCCAGCTCCATATCTCGAGCACTGCTGCTAAAATCCCCAGAATCATACAGCTTTACAGCCTTCAGGAATAAAGCCTGAGATGATAGAATAATAGATATAAAACCATATTTAGTTATTTTGGAATTGTGCTTCTAACAATGAGGTTAAAAAGGAAAACAGGAGAGAATACATACCTCATATGGCTGCTCCTCGTGGTCTATGAGGTACTCCTCCATGTCAAACAGGCTTTTATAGTAGTTGAGACTCCTAGATAGCAGGGGGTCCCCAGGGTTTCGCTGGAGATATGTGTATGCTGCTGAAACTGCTCTCTCCAACTCATTCATCTATATGCACATAACATAAGATACTTTAGCATCTGAATTCCCATTTGTTTTACAGGTTCTTAATTCTGGCTGTCAGCACCTGACTGCATGGACAAAACCTTTCAGATTCATTTCATTGGTGTTAGTGGAATAAGAGGTCAGTGACATAGTTGAGATCCGGGTGATATTTGTCCATTGGCTTTCTTAGATTTAAATATATCTTGTGACAGCATGCTTGGTGTTAGAACAGTCATCACATTTATTTATATAGAGCTTTATAGAAAATCTTCTATCTGTGTAAACATTTTATTTGAAATAGCCTTTTCAATCTATGAATCAAACAGTCAAATGTCTGTGGGATGGTTCTTGGCTGTCCTGCTGATAGGACAACAGACACAAATTATGCCAAATCCAGCTCAGACCAGAGCCAAGGCCCACAGACCCCAGCATTTGCTAAACCCTCACCTTGTCACGTGGTGATTGTATACGCATGAAGATTAAGGCAAATAGGAAAAATTTTATAAATCCAACAGGTAATCCAAAACAAACGGAGCAACATACAACACATCCAAGATAGAAGACACCAGACACTGAACTGAAACAGAACCAAACATATAAAGGTGATAAAGATGGTGAAAATGATTGAACAGCTGAACAAAGTTAGTGTCCGTGAGAACGAATGAGTGATGAAAGCAGATGATGACAACACAAAGAGTTCAAATAAACGTGACTGTGACCGAACGCCTCCTCCCGGTAGCCACAACCTCGTGCTGTAGAGAAGAGTAGACAAAGTGGCGAAGGGATGGGACAGACAGGCAGTTAGTTATGGGGATGGCACAGACAGTTATGGAGGTGGATAGACAACTGATAAGAGAAGGAACAACAAAGTCCAGGCTGGTGATGAAGGTGGAGATAGCTAAAGGATGACCTTGAGCAGGTGATGATGGCTGTTCATCTAGGCCACAGCCAGGGGAGTGCCCAATGGCAGTGTTGGTGGAGGGAGGAGCTATGGAGGAATACTGATGAGGGCCACCATGGGGATGACAGGAGACAAGGACGGCGTGGCCGATGTGCCAAGGGAGTCCGGCGATGTCAAATGACCCACGCTGAGGTCGGGTGTTGACGGAGTGCAGGCTTAACACACCAAGGTTGTGGATGTAACCTTGGACTCCTCATGCCCAGGCGGACATGGCTCCCAACAGGTGCAAGGTGGTTCCACGCTACTGAGATGCAGAGGTGGTACAGAGGCACTGATGGGAGACAGTGAAGACTGGATGGCATGGATGGCTAAAGACTGGGAAGAGAATGAAGACCAATGCAGAAATTTCCTGAAGAGTTGGTGGGAGAAAAGGGCTGAGCAGGGCCAGCTATACAGGTAGAGGACAGACTGGTTCAGGCAATAGTATTGGGGCTAAAATAATGTCCTCTCCAAACTAAAAAAATAACAGTGTCTTGGCCAGCAACTCAGTCTTAGTAGTGGACGGGGCTCACTTCTGAGCCCTCAAAGTCCACCAGCACTCCCTTGGTGATGGATGACTTGGCCGGCTCGCAAACCCGGTCAGACGCGGGCTGCTCAGGTTTCGTGACAGTTTGATCCTCGGTCGCTCTTGGTGGTGTGGGCTCAAATATCACAACGGTATCCCTCACGCTACCTGCGGTGGGCTCAGGCAGTCTATTCTCGTTTGTTTGGGTGGTTTTGGCTGAGCACTGGATGGGGAGTGGGGTATCCTCGACAGTAAATGCTGATCCACAAGAAGTCAGCACCCACTCCACAGTTAGCGTAGCTCCCTCGAGGAACCTCCCCAGACAACTGGAGTTGCGGAGTTTCACTGCCGGAAAGCCCATGGTGCAAGCAGGGGTAAAGATGGAAAAAACACGGATCACAAAATAAATAAATAAATAAAATCTAACTAACTCGTCGTTACTTTGTTGGTCTGGTGTTTTGTACAGTCCAATAGTGTCAGTACTGTCAAATCAATATTATTGCTGAATATCATGTAGGGCTGCATGATTAATCATAATTAAGCCAAAATCACAATTTGGCAAAAAACCAATTATGAAATCACAAAGACTGCGATTTTAAATACATGCACAGCGTTAGGGTTGGGCAAAAAGACAATGCCATCGTCCATCGCCAATAGCTGAGAGACATCACAACATTGAGTCGTTTTTAATTATACAATTGTTTTCAATGATTTGGCAGATGGCCATCTAGCGAATGTATATCAGTTATGTATATATCTATACATAAATTATATACATACACCCGTGGCCCCCATGTCATCCCCCATCCATCTGGATGTTTCAATGTAGAAATCACCCAACCCTACACAGCGTGTTAGTGAAGAGCACCTGTGATCAGTACTGAATGCTGCTCCATCTCTGAAAGCACTGCGAGTTTGAGTCGCTTATAACATGCATGTGAAAAAGCAACATGTCAAACATCTTCCCAAATTTTAATGTAAAGCACTCAAAAACCTGTTGTCCAACAAGACAACAATTAATAACATGATTTTACACCAAACTCACTACATAACGCCAGTCGAGTGTTTGTGAGCTGATACGGATTCTTTTCATAGAATGAGGCAGACAAGATTCGTATTATTTTATAGTATACAGTGATAAAGGTTGTGCTGATTAGGATTGCATTATATATATATTTATATTTTGAAAATACCCGAGAAGGCTTGAAGAACTCAAATACACCATATATTGAGGCAGTCATGTGTTTATTGTCACCATGTTTAATCAACCAAAGCATTTCTATCTTCTTTCTAGATAGAAGATTTATCATTTTCTATATTTCCCCCTCTCTTCACATTAATGTTATAGCCTCTGCCCCTGCCAACCCTAGGAGACCATCAAGTGTCAATCTGTTCACACTGGCAGAAAAAGGAAAAATGATGATGAAGGAAAGGCAAGATGAGTGCCACAGGGCAGTCACAAACTTCATTGTTAAAGATTTGCTGCCTTTTTCTACAGTGGAGGCTCCATGGTGGAGGTAAGTAAGCTGTAGTGATGTTGTTTTCCAGGTGCTTAGGCAATCTCTTAACCTAGATCATGTTTGTTTGTTTTAGTTTTTTTTGTTTTTTACCTTTTATAGTAAGCAACAATGATTTCCATTACACGAGAGTAGATGTTAAAACTTCATGCTGATTTATACTCGGCTTTCGCCTAGGTAAGCAAAACTAAGACGTAGCTTTACAAACGTATGACTTACAGAACGTATATTTAACTATGTTTCGAGAAACACATATTAACTAAAATGTACAGCTTAAGGTGTAAATTAAGAACGATGTAGCATTAAGAAGGTTTCGGGAAACTCAGCCCAAGTCATTTATAGATCAGTGAGTATCAGCATATCAAAGTCCATTAAAGGAGATTTCTTGCATTTTAATGTGATGCATTTTAATTAGGGATGGGCATTTTTCAAAAATATTGCATTAGAATATTCGGCCTCATAAAAATCGAATATTCGAATACTCATTTATTTAAATGACGTTTAACGAAAAAGACGTTATTTTTAAGTTAGATTTTTTTTTTACGTTTTTGTCACCATTTCTGATTACAATTAGGCAATATACACAACAAGATTACAATATATATTTAAGTTTTCTTTTAACTGAAAATATTAAACAGTAGGCCTTTGTGTAAATAAAAAATATATAAAAAACAAAAGCATTATTAAAAGCATGCTCAAGCAGCACGAGCGAAAAACAAGCCTAAAGCAGATTGCGCCAGATATACCGTACACACACACACACACACACACACACAAACACACGAATCAGCATATGATTGTTTATATTGTTTCACGTTTATGCTAAAAAAAAACAATAATATCTACATTCAGGGGAGCCGCCAGCACTTTATGCTCGAGTGAGAAAAGGCGCTTTGCTGACAGACGTTTCAGAGACACAAAGAGAACGGTGTTCTAAGTTTCTAACAGCACTTTGCATTTTCTGTTCTTAAACCGGTCTCCCTCAACGAAACTTTAAGGAAGTATGTCTCAAAATCATTTTGCTATTAGATAAGTTAACATCTTGGATCACACGCGGTCCAGCTGCGCTTTATACCTGCAGTCGTGATGCAGTGATGGACAGCTATCTTTCCTCATTCGACTGTTTGGATTTCATGTGATTTCTCATTGTGGTGATGATATTATAACTCAGAATAATTAATTAATTTGATCAAAAGTAATTCCATTTAGTAAGATAATTTTCAATTAATTCCAAACTTCACGAAGCAGACGACAACATTATGTGATTAAATACAAACTTGTTAACACACTCCACAGCGCCATCCAGTGCATTTAATTATAACTGCGTTGTACAATAAATACTTGTTGTAGGCCTATGCTTAAATTTATACTCACAGCTTTTTAACCTGTAAAATACAAATCTGAAGTTGAATGTTGAAATTTTCACTCGCAGACAATAGTCACAAACCTGTATTCTGAATTTGAAGCTGCAGACAAGTAGTCGCAAATGTGTAAAATACCATTCACAGAAATACAATGACAGACACAAACTTGTTTAACACAGTTGCACTTAGGAGTCACAAAGAAGTCGTTTTATTGGTTGGCTACTTTCGTACATAATTAAATCATGAAACTCAAAGGGTTCCAGACTGCGACCACACCATAGACAGTAAAAGAAATGGACAGAGCGACCCCATTGATTTCAATGGAGAAGACTGAACCCTGATTTTTTTACATAGTACCTCGTATACCTCGTGTGTGTTTTCTGATGATTGGTTTAGTCTATGAATAGGGTAGGATGAAGGGCTACATTAGCCACTGAATTATATCCCAACAATTATGGATCATATTAAGGAACAAATATTTCACTCTTTAACTCATCATCATCATCATATATTTATTCAGGACATACATATTAAATGGTCCATAGCACTATACAAAATAAAGTACATTCAAAATAGAAAAGATACAGTTAAAATTTACCGAACATTACTGTAAATATGGCCATTGCTACGTCATGGGAGCAGTCTATATCCCTCCTAAATCATTCATTTGTACATGCACAGCGTAATTATTTATATTTTACGTTGGTTGTCGTGATTGTTATCCTGAACGGGCCACCTGTAGATCATTGTGATAATGATCTGTACAGAAATACAATATAATTTGTGTATTATGAACATGTTACTTTATATGTGCTGGGCTCTTTAAGAACGTCTGTTCCCTCCTCCCCGTGATGCATATGTACGTAACTCACACACGTATGTGGGCAGTTGAATATCCGGGATCGTGTTGTCATGTAGAGCTGTTAATAAAAAAGCATTCTATTCGCAAATGGCAGTCGCTGTGTAATCCATTGGACTTGTAACATGGTGTCAGAAGACGACACGGACCTTTCGCCCGTGAGTTGAACCAACGGTGTAAGAAAGGCTGATCTGCTCGTTATAGTTTTCTCACGACCGCGCACGCAGTGAGTGATAATGGCGGACTGTTTTAGAAGACCAGACCCGCTCACTTTTGATTAGGGCTGGGCGATATATCGAATATGTACGATGTATCGTTATATTTTTTGAAACGATATGGAATGAGGCAATACCGTTTATATCGATACAGTAGTTTGATATGAGCACATCTGAAAAATAGCGGAGTTTGCAGTGTGAGCTGCTGCAGTGAAAGTAGCTAGGCAACGTAGTACAATTTGTCCTAAACATGACACAAGCTTATATTAATTGCGTCAAAATCACTTTGATATAGTTAACAAGTTTAAGGCAGCTTGCCGCCCTGTCAAATGCTCTGACAGACACTGTTGCTGACTGACAGATATACTTGCGCTGTTTAATGCGTTTGAGATGTGGTGCTTTCCTCAGTGCTCAACTTACATTTCACATATTCTCCATCTGTAAATGTTAGAAAGTAAAGCAAATATGTCCATTTCACAACAAATATGTCCATGTCAGAAGAGGACGAGCTTCTGCAAGTGAATCTCCGCTAAAATTCATGCTTCCTTGAACGAGCGCCGGCGCGCATGCGCGTGAATAGTACTACGTAGTACGCAATAATTCTGACTAAAATAAACATATTGCTAAAATATTTGTTGTTGGAGAAAATAAATGTGCCATATGTGGAATTTTAAACCTACAAGTATATATTTTTAATGAAAGTGAAAGTGATTATAATGGGGTAATCAAATGCAGGCTAATATAATTAGTTTGTGCTTTTGTTTTTGTTTTTATTTTCATTTTTAGTTTAGCTTTTAGTCAATATAAAAACAAAAGCTTTTTGCACATAATATATTGCATAGCCTATATTATATTTGTTTCTATATCCTTCAATATCAACATTGTTTGTAGGATATCATTGGGCCGAATGTGAATATACTGTATATATATATATATATATATATATTTATTTTTTTTTAATATAAAGATTTTCTTTATCTAAATAGAAAACGTAGAAAGTACCGAGATATATATCGTATATCGGCATTTGACCAAAAAATATCGAGATATGATTTTTTGGCCATATCGCCCAGCCCTACTTTTGATGCAAATATCGCCGACAATTGGCGAATTTTTGAGCAAGAGTACGACATTTTCATCGCCGCAGCACATCATGACAAGCCTGCCAGGACAAGGGCATATATCCTCCTAAATCTTGCAGGGTCGGAAGCCATTGAACAGGAGCGTTCATTTCTCTATGTAGCGGAGGTGCGTGCACCAGGCGAGGACGGCGCGATTGTAACTCCCGCGGAATCCAGAGAGGATCCGGAGTGCCTGAAAAGGAAATTTCGTGAAATATGCAACCCACAACAAAATAAAACAATGGAGAGGCACAAGTTTCACTCAAGGAATCAGAAACAAGGTGAGGCTATTGAGGCTTTCATCAGTGATCTCAAGATTAAAGCTAAAAGTTGTCATTTTGGAAAATTGACGGATGAGCTGATCTGTGATCGGATTGTATGTGGCATCAACAATGAAAGCTTAAGGAAAGCACTGCTGAGAGACAGCGAATTAACTCTGATCAAAGCAATCTCAATTTGTCGCATACATGAAATGACGGAAGAAAATAATAAGACGTTGGCTAGCCTACCTCAGACTGTAACTAACGTTGACGCAATACAGCCGTTTTCCAGCAGGTGGCGCCAAAACACAAAACATAAACAAAGAACAGAACAACATGATTCAACTATAACCAATTGCAGAAATTGCGGAGGTAATCATGCAGCAAAGAAAGAAAAATGCCCTGCATTTGGACAACAATGTCATAACTGCAAGAAAATGAATCACTACAAGAAATGTTGCAAAGCACGCAGTCAAATTGGTCAAAAGAAATTTAATCACAGGAAAGCGGTACATGAACTTGAGGTAGACAAACCCCCTGACCATGATGACACCTTTTATGTTGATGGCATTGAATTTGACAAGTGTGTCAACGTTGTTAACCCTTGCATGCCAGTGCTGGAGGAGGGATTTGTCATTGTACACATAAACAAAACTTCAATCGAGATGAAAGTTGACACTGGGGCAAAATGTAACGTGATTTCACAAAAGACTTTTGAACAAATTGCCAGCAACGAACGGCCAGTGAAACATTCTGAGACACCCAACCTTGTAGCTTATGGTGGAGCTAAAATTGAAACGAAAGGCTTGGTCTCATTGCAATGTTGCCTAATGGGCAAGATTATCCACTCTCATTCTTTTTGGTGGATCGAGATGTTCAACCGCTGTTGGGATTCCGTGGCTGCCTTGACATGGCAATCGTTACAATCAGCCCAGATGTGCATCATGTCAGTACGGAGGGCAGCACCAGAGATATTCTTACAGAGTACAAGGACTTATTTACAGACCAGCTCGGAGAACTTCCAATTACATATTCGATGACAGTAGACCCCAGCGTGCAGCCAGTAGTTCGCCCTGCTCATCGCATTCCTCTGGCAATGCAAAGTCGTGTCAAAGCAGAACTGGACCGCATGCAGAGCCTTGGCGTCATAACGACAGTCTCAGAACCGACAGATTGGGTTTCGTCCATGGTGGTTACACACAAAAAGGACAGACAAGAAATCAAGTTGTGTATTAACCCAAAAGACCTCAACTTGGCTTTAAAAAGACCCCATCACCCTATGCGCAGCGTAGAGGAAGTAGCATCTCGAATGTCGGGAGCAACCGTATTTTCCGTGCTAGATGCAAAGAGCTCTTTCTGGCAGGTACGCCTCGACCACAAGTCCTCCATGATGACAACATTTAGCACTCCATTTGGGCTCTATAGATTTCTCCGTATGCCCTTTGGCATTAACTCCGCAAGCGAGGTGTTCCAGCGCTCAATGGAGCAGCTCTTTTCAGGGTACCCCTGTGCGATAATTGTTGATGACATCATCATCGGAGGTCGCAACCCTGCTGAACATGACATCAACCTGAAAAGGGTTTTGGACAGAGCCTGTGAGATCAAACTCAAGCTAAACCCCGTCAAATGCAAATTTCGAGTCAGCTATGTGGGCCATATCTTTACAAGGGAAGGCCTAAAAGCTGATCCTTCCAAAACGAAAGCAATTTCTGAGATGCCAGCCCCGAAGGATGTCCTTGCATTACAGCGCTTCCTCGGAATGGCAAATTATCTGGGGAAATTTATCCCAAACTTCAGTGACATTGCTGTGCCCCTCAGAAAGCTGACACACAAAGAGACAGTATGGTGCTGGTACCAGCAATATCAACAAGCATTTGACACCCTCAAGTCATGTTTGTCCACTCCACCCGTATTATCATACTACGAAGTGAAGAAGCCAGTTACGTTAACCTGCGATGCTTCCAGCTTCGGGCTGGGTGCTGCATGCATGCAGGAGGGAAAACCAGTTGCGTATGCGTCTCGCACACTCACAGACACAGAGACACGGTATGCGCAGATAGAGAAGGAGCTATTAGCTGTCGTATTTGCCTGTACAAAGTTCAGGGACTATGTATATGGGAAACCTACACTCGTTGAGACGGACCACCAGCCCCTAGTAACAATTCTGAAAAAACCAATCCACACAGCTCCTGCACGATTACAGAGAATGATGCTCAGGTTACAGTGCTATGACATCACCCTGGTGTACAAGAAGGGTAAGCTCATGTACCTTGCAGACACCCTATCTAGAGCTCCAGACACTCAAGTCCAACCAGACACTGAAAATGACACATTCGAGGTCATGTCTATCAGCTACATTTCCACTGCTAGACTGGAGGAACTCAGAAAGCATACGGCGGACGATGATGTGTTACAGGATCTAAGCACTGTGATTCAACGAGGTTGGCCAATTAAAGAACATGGCGTGCGGCCCTCTTTGAGTCCATACTTTCCCTACAGAGATGAGCTAGCTGTGGAAAACGGAATAGTGATGAAAGGCCACAAAACATTCCTCGCTCATTGCAGAGAGAATATATCGAAATAGTCCACAGAGGCCACCCAGGGCTGGACGCTACCAAACACAGAGCAAGAGGTATCATTTTCTGGCCAACGATGACGGCTGACATCACGGCAGAACTCCTCTCATGCTCAGTCTGCAACAGCACAAAGCCACACCAACAGAAAGAACCATTAAGACCATACCCAGTTCCAGACCTGCCTTGTTCTACGGTGGCAACAGATATGTTTGAGTGGCATGGACAAAATTATCTGGTGCTTGTGGACTCATATTCGGGTTGGTATGAGATTGACTTTCTCTGCAACATAACGTCATCAGCTGTAATCACGAAATTAAAGCGGCATTTCTCAGTACACGGCACACCTCATACACTCATTTCTGATAATGCTACACAGTACATGTGTCAGCAATTCAGAGACTTTGCCAAACAATGGGACTTCATTCATGTCACCAGTAGTCCAGAGTACCCACAGTCGAATGGCCTGGCGGAAAGAGCAGTTCGCAGCGCAAAACAGCTGATGGAGAAATCCCACAGAGATGGCACGGATGTGTTTCTTAACCTCCTGAATCTGAGAAACATTCCTCGTGACCCAACATTGGGTTCCCCTGCACAACGCCTGTTGTCACGACAGACACGGTCAGCCATTCCTGTTAACTCTAGACTGTTGGAGCCAGCCCCAAAATGTACCAAGCAAGTCACTGCACAGCTTCTTGCAAAGAGGATGACCCAAAAGCGTTACTTCGATACATCAAGTCATCCTCTGCAGCCATTGGCAGAGGGACAAGTTGTTAGAAAGCAAACGCCAAAAGGATATGAGCGTCTTGGCACAGTAAAAGAGGTGAACAAGGAGCCTCGCTCATACACCATCCAATGCAATGGGAGAACATACAGGAGGAACCGACGCCACATCTTGCCTGTAGCAGAGCCTAACCCCCCCCCCCCCCCCATCACAGCTCACCCCAGAGAACATTGACTTTCAAAGCACCGCTACCCATACTGAGGACTCTGTTCCCCATATACCAAACTCACCACAAATACACGTCCCACAACCAGAATCCACACCTAAGTTGACAAAGAACTCAGTACAGTCTCCCACTAAGGTCAATAATGCACCTTACATAACACGTTCAGGTCGCATTTGCAAGCCAAATCCAAAGTACCAACAATGGCAGAATTAGCGACACTCACTCTGGGTCTTATTCTAAATGCCGGATAAATGTGTTGATTATGCTAATTTCCATATTGTCAACATTATTCTTTATTATGTGTTTTCTTTGTGCATGTAGAGATCACATTTTAATTTGCATCTGTTGATTTGCATTTGCACAGTTGTTCAATGCAAAGGATACATTGTTACAAGGGAAGTCATTCATGTTCTTGGATGTTTGATTAAGTTACTTTCATACAACAGTATTGATCGTTGTTATGTATGTTTATTCTCTTTCTACGATTGGTAGTTTCAGCTAAAGGAAAGGGATGTAGATCATTGTGATAATGATCTGTACAGAAATACAATATAATTTGTGTATTATGAACATGTTACTTTATATGTGCTGGTCTCTTTAAGAACGTCTGTTCCCTCCTCCCCGTGATGCATATGTACGTAACTCACACACGTATGTGGGCAGTTGAATATCCGGGATCGTGTTGTCATGTAGAGCTGTTAATAAAAAAGCATTCTATTCGCAAATGGCAGTCGCTGTGTAATCCATTGGACTTGTAACACCACCGGTCCACAGGTCTTTGCGTGATCACGGTAGGCTAATGGCTGAATCGGAATTTATAAGCAAGATCAATAACCTACATCCCAGTTGTGCTAAAATAAATATCATGAGACGTCCATCATCAGATGAATGACATGGAAAAGTTAAGTTAGAGCCGCTAATGCCAGTGCAACTACCAATGCGAACATGAACACAAGCTTTTCCCTCCAAAAATATAGCCTAAAAAACATCTAAGTTGTCTGCCTCTCCAAATGCAACACTGGCATTAATCAAACGCAATAAAAGCTTAAAAAGTACTTTGGTGTGCGTTTTATTTTATATTTACCGTTTAATAATGCAATCGCTGGTGTCTGTCCATTGAAGAACATGACAGCCCGCGTCTGTTTTGGAACTATTGGGGCTTCCATGAACCACGTGACAGCCTTGCGGCGACATCAAAGCATGTCGCAACTCTCTGAATACATGGCTCTGGCCATAACGTAAGATACAAAAAAAAAAAAAAAAAAAAAAACGTAAGATACAAAGTAATGGAGCGTTTCATAGACCCCTTTTGCGCCGACGTCACAGTTACGTCACGGCGCTAGCTGGAGGCAAAACAAAGTGAAAACTGGAGGCGGTCAATGCAAAACAGCACAGATTCGGCTACATAATAAGGAGCTTAAATAATTGTTACTATTATTAAATGTCATCTTGTTGTGTTGTTTGGTGCAAAGAATTGATGAAAAATGAATATGCTGTGTCTGGAACTTTTATTTCTAGAAAATATTCACATCATTAAAATCGCACTGTAATGTCACTCTTTACATTGTCGTGGTCTCGGCGCTGGCTCGGCAGAACTGCGGATCATACACACAAGTCTTGTACAGGACCATATAGGCGTCTAAAGATTTATATGCCTCAGTTTCTCTTTCAGTTAGGTTTCTCTATAAGGTAGGTGTAGAAGTCAGGCCACTCACCCGAGGTAACGTACGTTAATCCTGTCAGATCATCCATGCATTGAGTGAGCGTGTAGGCGGCTACAGGTCGGCCAATCTGGTTCTGTCCGTTAAAAATAACTTTTGGAAATAACAATCGCGGTCCTGGACACTGAGTGACCTTACACATTAAGATAATATCGGATTTTCTCCAGTCATTGTTAAAAAACAAGCTAACAATCCTTGCTAACTCGCGTTAGTGAAGTGGCCAGATGGATCTTTCTGCCTCCACCTAAACTCCGCCCACAAAAAACGTCACCATGTTTACCAACTGTAAAAGGGTCTTGCAGTGCAGAGATCGTTTCCGTATCGAGTCTATTTCTGCAAACGCAGAAATAAAGTGACAGTGCACAGTTCGTGGTCAAAATGAACTCAGATTCACCTCGAAATGTAGTAGTTTCACCATAGATGCATTTAATTCAATAAAATGTAGTAATCTCTCCATAAAGGTATTTAATTGTTTCATATTTTTACTTTAAGACATCTTTATATACAAGTAATGCATGGAATTGTATGCATTCGTTGTTTAAATCGTGTTTAAACGAGCATATGCGGCCATTCAAGTTTGTAAAAGAGAATTGCAAAGCCATGGCAAAACTTGTATTTTAATAAAAGTTGCTGCATATGGTGAACATATTTTGATTACCAAAAAACAGGACACGTGGCCCAGAAAACAAATGATACTCGAGGTTTACTCAAAGATGCCTTATTAATTTTAATACAATTAAAATAGGCTATGCCCCCTCTTTGGATAGAAAATTGTTGTATTAAAGGTTCTCTAAGCGATGTGGGGCCAAAACATTTTTTGTCACATACATCAAACGTCTCCTCACTATCGGCTAGCTGCCTGTCCCCTAGTCTCAGCCTCAGACGTCACGCCCACGGAACGTTGGCTAAACGTCTGATGCATATGGTACACTTAACTGGAAACACTTCAGGAATGTCGAAGTCGTCATCTGATTGGTTGAATTTTATCGGATTTCCGGGGGGCGTCAGTGTCGCGTTTATTTTCGGTCCGCCGGGAAACAAAGCGCAGATGTGTGATTGCGGAAGAAAAACTGTTGTGTTTATATGAGTGGCCTATGTGAGTGACAATGAGCATTTCTCAAGATCAGCTAAACGTAGTTGTATGTCCCCTCCAATCTATTATGGAAGATCAAGTGAAGTACTTAATTGCGAAGGGTATATCAGCTGCGTTTGTGGACAAACATGAAACAGACGCTGACATCGCAGCTGGCCGATTCAGTATTCATATATAGGTCGAGCACACTGGATTATAAGGCACATAAGATACTGCAGAGTCAAACGTTTGACTGGGTTTGCGTTATGCATCCACTAGATGTGCTAAAGGCTAAAGGGAATGTAGCGAGTGCGCGGCGCCGGAGGTGAGGCGTTTATTTAGTAGGCGTGAGCGCACTGGGGCGGGGACGTAACTTACATTCGTGTGACAAAGCGGACATAAGATGGACATGAGCGAGTTCGTGGGTGAATTTAATAACACGGAGCGTTGTTAGCGCCTCCGGTGACTGCTGACTGACTTGTTGCACACCGGTCTGTTGTTGTGGGTACATTTCCACGCCCCGAAACATGACGCTGAACGAAACGAACTGTAATTGGTTGTTTGACATGTCGGTCTAACGGCCTTATGGGCGGGCCTTGACCAAAGAAAGCTGCTATGAATTCCAGACCTTCAGCCGTCAGTCTGAAGGTCTGGCTACGCGAGACTACCTGTCCCCTAAACACACTGTAAAAAAACGCGGTCTCTGTAGACACCACAGGCTCCACAAACAGCAACAAAAACAAGCGTCTCACCCGGACCACGAAACCTAAGTGTCTCACCCGGACCACGAAACCTAACAAACAGTGTTCCAGCCAATCACTGGCAAGAAGTATTTGAGGGTGGGTCTGGGGGGTTAGTGCGTGTGCACATGAAGGGGGTGTGTGTGTGAAGGAGATAGAAGCGTCAGAGGGAAGTTTGAAAAATGGCCGACACACAACCAAAGAGACGTCGTTCTGAAGAACAAATTAAAAAGAAGAAGGAGTCGGATAAAGAACGTGCGAAGTTCTGAATTTACATCGGTAGAAAAGCTTTTGAACGATGGCGAGAACTCCGGCGGCAGAAGGGCTTCCAGTCCGACATTCAGGTTGCTCTGTTTTTGCTGGACAGGTGGGTAACGTTAAATTGTTTTATTTTTTTCTTCTAAATTGACGCTTTATGTTCGCCAAACCCACACAAGGATATAATTAGCTAGAACTATGCACGTTCACAATTATTTCAGGAAGCACGGAAGGGAGGGGGAGGAGATGAGATGCTGCGGAGGGAGGGTCTAGCTAGCCTCCGATTTGTTTGAAAATATTCCGAACGTCAACAACACCCAGGATCGCTCAGAGAACCTTTAAGACACAAATTCAGATAGGCTTCTCAGAGGATACTCAACACGTTTTATTATGACAGGTTGGTTTAAAAAATAATGAATGAAATAATGATTAAAAAATGTCTCTTCTGTATTAGAAAAATAAATATATAAATATTAATTAACTAAAAGAAATACCTTCAAATTGAACAAAAATACCTCACAAACGTACAAACACGAACTAGTTTCCTTCCTCTTTATCCTGTTTTTCCTCCTCATCCTCCTTGTTTGCTCATCTCCTATATTTTGCTGTAAAGCACCATGGTGCTACGCATGCTATCAAGAGAGAAACTCGCAACTTAGAGCGTAAATGGAAACAAACTAATTTAGAGGTCTTTAGAATCGTGTGGAAAGACAGCATGTCACGTTATAAAAAGACAATAAAAACAGCCAAGGCTGAGCATCTCCGCAAACTAATCGAAAATAACCAAAATAATCCAAGGTTTTTATTTAACACCGTGGCTAGATTAACAAATAAACAGACATCACCAGAGCAAAATATACCGTTACAGTTTAGTAGTAATGATTTTATGATTCCCGTCCTTCGGATGAGACGTTAAACCGAGGTCCTGACTCTCTGTGGTCATAAAAAATCCCAGGATGTCTTTCGAAAGAGTTTCACAAGCCAAATTTGCCCAGTGGCCTCTGTCCATCATGGCCTCCTAATCATCCCCATATACACCAATTGGCTTCATCACTGTCTCCTCTCCACCAGTAAGCTGGTGTGTGGTGAGCGTTCTGGCGCAATATGGCTGCCGTCGCATCATCCAGGTGGATGCTGCACATTGGTGGTGGTTGAGGAGATCCCCCACCTCTATGTGAAGCGCTTTGAGTGTCCAGAAAAGCGCTATATAAATGTAACGAATTATTATTTATTTATTATTATGAATTACTTCAATGAGAAAATAGAAAGCATCCGAAACACAATTATAAATGTACAATCCTCTATGGTGTCTTATGATTCAGCTTCAACTATGGCCCCTCTAGAACAACTACACCGCTTTACAACGATAGGACAGGAGGAGCTAAATAAACTTATCATTGCATCTAAACCAACAACTTGTTTATTAGATCCAATACCCACTAAACTACTGAAAGAACTATTACCTGTAGTGGAAGAGCCTCTCCTCAATATTATTAACTCGTCTTTATCTTTAGGTCATGTTCCAAAAATATTCAAGCTGACAGTAATAAAACCTCTCATTAAGAAACCGCAATTAGATCCAAATAACTTGGCAAATTACAGACCCATTTCAAATCGTCCATTTATGTCCAAAATACTAGAAAAATTAGTGTCCGCTCAATTGTGCTCTTTTTTGCAAGAAAATGATATCTATGAAAAATTCCAGTCAGGATTCAGACCGCATCATAGTACAGAAAATGCGCTAGTTAAAATTACAAATGATTTACTTTTAGCTTCTGACCAAGGCTGTATCTCAATACTAGTCCTACTTGATCTTAGCGCTGCGTTCGACACTATAGATCATAAAATACTCTTGGATCGACTACAAAACTACACTGGTGTTCAGGGACAGGCATTAAACTGGTTTAGATCGTACTTATCGGACCGTTATCATTTTGTCTGTTTAAATGGGAAAAAATCAAAGATAACGTCAGTAGACTATGGAGTACCGCAAGGATCGGTTTTAGGCCCTCTGCTATTCTCAATATATATGCTGCCACTTGGTAATATTATAAGAAAACATGGAATTAATTTCCACTGTTACGCTGACGACACTCAATTATATATTTCATCACGGCCAGATGAAAACACTAACTCATCTAAAATGACAGAGTGTCTCAAAGATATAAAATGCTGGATGACGCGTAATTTCCTGCTATTAAATTCAGATAAAACGGAGGTATTACTTATTGGTCCAAAAAACTACTCACAAAACCTCTTACAATACAACTTTAATATACGTAGATGGATACTTTATCCACTACAGTAAAAGACCTGGGTGTTATACTAGACCACAACTTGTCTTTCGAAAATCATATTTCATATGTCACAAGAACAGCCTTTTTCCACCTTAGAAACATTGCTAAGCTACGTAACATGCTATCTATTTCTGATGCAGAAAAATTAGTTCACGCATTCATGACCTCGAGACTAGATTACTGTAATGCTTTATTAGCCGGTTATCCTGCATCCTCAATAAACAAGCTACAGTTAGTACAAAATGCAGCTGCTAGTTCTTACTAGGTCAAGAAAATATGATCATATAACACCGATTTTATTATCTCTACACTGGTTACCTATTAAGTTCTGTATCAATTACAAAATACTACTACTAACCTATAAAGCCCTAAATGGTTTAGCTCCTATGTACTTAACGGACCTTCTCTCGCCCTACAATCCAGCGCGTTCCTTAAGATCACTAAATTCAAGGCTTCTGGTCATTCCTAGGATATCGAAGTCCATTAAAGGAGGGAGGGTGTTCTCGCATTTAGCTCCAAAACTCTGGAATAGCCTTCCAGATACAGTCCGAGGCTCTGACTCGCTGACACAGTTTAAAACTAGATTAAAGACGCATCTCTTTAGTCAAGTATTCACATAATGCTTACCTTTTAGTCCTCTGTTATGCCATACGGAACTGTTTGCCACTGAAACTGCTTAACCTGTTAACCTTTAATCCCACTTTTGAAAAATCCCCAGAAATGACATACCCAAACTGAAACAGATACAATTCATGAACCCTTTGCACTAAAAGCACAATTATGATCTCATTTGAAAGCTTACACCTAGTAGTTTATTGGAAATGTAGAATTTTTTATTGTCATAATGAAAAACATTTTTTTTAAATAGCTCCGAAGTTTTGTAAAGTTATTAGAAATTTATTTTTATGAAACATCTTCATGAAAATAAAATTGAAGTTGGCCCTGTAGCAATCTAGAAATGCACTGCAGCTAAAGCCGTATGTGTGACCATTTTATATTTAAAATCTGAAAATGATAAGTCTAAAACTCTGTATTTAGTTGCCTGTTTTTCAAGATCATGTCAAATTACTTTATTTTGATTAGACTCTAAAATGCAAACTGATGTTTAGTCATCTTCTAAGTCATCTATTCAGTCTATTGTCTTTATTGTTTTATGGTGCAAACGAGCCCCATTCAGTCTCAGTCTCCCCATGCACACATTCACACCTTTACAGACTGGTTATGGCTCAACATATGCATTTTTATTGTCTGCATTATAGCTACTAACGACTGCTATTCACAAGCTGTTCATAGGGTTTCAAACCCTAATTTCTTTTATCAAAGTGCTAGCTCCACCTTTGTGACTGAATCGAATGCACTGAAACATTTTAGTAAGCATTCCTATTTGGGAAAAAATCATAAAAGAATAACTTCTAGACTAGTGATGACAGGTGCACCTTAGCGAGCTAATATTAGCATGTTAGCTTAGCACATCATCAATACACGGCAATTTATGAGATTAAAACCATGTTTTGCTCCAAACTTACTTTATAACGTAAGTCGAGTGTTTTATATAATCTTCTGTGATCTAATTTGGCTTCAGATAAAAAATCTGACCGAAAATATATTATTTATTGTATTGTGCACAATGAAAAAATCTATATCGATTAGCATTACATTATAAATATAATCTATTATTATGAAAATACCTGGCATGGCTCGAAGAACAAAGGTAACTCAAATATAATTGCAATCATGTTTATTGTCTTCAAAACGTAGTTATTTGCATGTTACAGCGATTCTGTATTAGTTCGTCAGGCAGTTCATGACAGCAGTTCCTGATCCTGGACTGTCACATGACAGTTATGTTTTGTTCTTCATGTGCCATATATGGAATAAACTGTGCAGACAGCGCCCTCATGCTTTTGGTATGAATTGAAAATACAGCACATCTCAGGAAGAAGCGCTCATAATGATTATATCGACGCATTTTAGTATAAATTCAATAAATAGTATTCCTGTCTATAGAAATATGATGTGAATCTATGAGAATCAATCAATATTTTCTCCAAGTCTACACATTTTTGAGCTAAATCCCCGAGGGAAGTTGTTTTGTGAATCGCTGTCATGAAAACAGGACGGAGTTTTTTTTTCTGAATGCACCAGCTGACGCTCATAATTCATATTAAAGGTATCGACTAATTTTCTTCATTTCATAACTCCTGAAACAAATTAAGACATAACTGTCACTATACGTTTCTCACAATACAATAGTGGTCAAATACTGAAACCTGAGTCTTATATCTTTTTAGTGATGTATAGTTTGTCAAGGTATAAAATTAAATCTGATCGTAACTTTGAACTAAATAAAAAAAAAAACGCTTCAGAGCGCCGGCGGGGGCTTGATGGTTAAAGTGTTAACGCACCAGTGGGGCTCGACAGCCTTCTAGACAAACGGGTCGGGGCGTATGGTTGGGTTGCAGAGAGTTTGGGTTGCGGAGAGTTTGTGAGATTGTGTTTTTTTAACACAGACTCCCGTATAATGGAAATCATTATGAACATCAGCTATGCTAATTATTTCCCATCTGCCTTTCTGCTGTTATCTCGGGACGCTTGTCCCGAGAAAAATGCCGTTCGTCAGGTCCAGTTTTGTATCCAGCCTCTCACGGGGATTTCGGATGCCCCAACGCCTGTGATGAGAGGACCAACGCCTGTGAAGAGACAACTCAACGCCTGCGATATGTTATGGCGCCGTTTTATACATAAACAATATTTATATTTAATATTTATATATAAACAATATGAATGTAAGCCAGAGGAGAACTGGCCCCCGACTGAGCCTGGGTTCTCCCAAGGTTTTTTCTCTATCCAATCTGATGGAGTTTTGGTTCCTTGCCACTGTCGCCTTGCTTTTGGCTTGCTCAGTTGGGGTTATTTAGTGTTTAGCAATGTTGTTGATCTGTGTTGTACTACTTTCATGTTATCACTGTGAAGCTGCTTTGATACAATCTGTATTGTGAAAAGCGCTATATAAATAAATGTTACTTGACTTGACTTAAAGCTGATCTTTTCCAGCATTTTTTTTTTTTTGTTTATTTGAAAACCAGGACATCACTTTATAAAAAACGGCCAGGAAGGATGTGAAAACAGGACTGGGATAACAGGACTGTTGGTCACTGGTCACGCTATTGCTGCATAACTTCTGATTTTGAAATAAAAATAGCGAGTGTTTGTGGTACAGCTCACGCACTGCAAACGCAGCATGTGAAACGGGCGTAACCGGATGCGGTGTGAAGCGAACTGAAGACCAAGCACCCGGTGGATCTCGTCCCGCCGCTGTCCGCACCATAAACTCACACAGTAGCTCACGCAGTAGTTCACACAGTTTTCCACGCAGCCGTTCACACAGTAGTTCGCACAGTAGTTCATACAGTAATTCACGCAGTAGTTCACACCGGAGGGATGCGGGCCACCAAGGAATAGAGAGAGAGCGAGAGCACTTCACTGGCTCAGTTTATTCAAGTGAAGGAGGCAGAAAGTTTGGAAGTTTGTGCTGGGCAGCTCGTGCACGATGACCGTGACATTTTGGACGGACGGTTTAGCCTGGTGTTCGCGGTGTTCGGAAGCCCCGAGTCCTGGCTGCTAAACTATTGTTGAAGATCCGCTCAGGAGTCATGTCAGTCGCTCATATTCCCAACTGTATATTTACTGATTCTTGTGATGAATAGAACATTTTGAGCCCCTTTGTGCACTCGTGCAGGAGGTTGGTGTGTCAGTTTTACATGTTGTAAATCATACAAATTGGTTGTGAGCACGTTCAGATAATTGACACGAGTGGACAGCAATCAGCAGTCAATGATAAGAGGGTACAAATAGACTCAGCAGTCTTACCTCGATCCTTTGACTGTTTGCAGCATTCGGCCATGTCCGAATCTATATCTTCCCGTTTCGATAAAGAATCTTTCATCCTTCAGAATTAGGAATCTTTGCTACAACCTGGTAACGTTATTTGATCCCGTGGGCATCAGGCCAAACAAACGGGCGAAACATCCGCAATTTACTTCCGCGTATTTCTTTAAACCGGACCATTCAATAATTACTGCAGAAGCTCTGTGTTTCTAGCTAATTTTCTACAGTGCTACAGCAGTGATGTCTCATCTGCTCCCACCAGAGCTCTGTTTCTATGGCTAATTTTCTACACAGCCTCAGCAGTAATGTCTCCTCTGCTCCCACAGGAGCTCTTTTTTCTCCAGGTTAGTTTCTCCACTGCCACAGCAGTATGGGTCCTCTGCTCCCGCAGGAGCTCTTTTTCTCTGGCTAATTTCCTACACTGCCAAAGCAGTGACGTCTTCTATGCTCCCACTGGAGCTCTGTTTCTCTGGCTAATTTCCTACACTGCTAAAGCAATGATGTCTCCTCAGCTCCTGCAGGAGCTCTTTTTCTCTGGCCAATTTTCTACACTGCCGCAGCAGTGAAGTCTCCTCTGCTCCCGCAGGAGCTCTGTTTCTCTGGCTGATTTGCTACACTGCCACAGCAGTGATGTCTACTCTGCTCCCACCGGAGCTCTGTTTCTCTGGCTAATTTTCTACACTGCCACAGCAGTGATGTCTACTCTGCTCCCACAGGAGCTCTGTTTCTCTGGCTAATTTGCTACACTGCCACAGCAGTGAAGTCTCCTCTGCTCCCGCAGGAGCTCTGTTTCTCTGGCTAATGTTCTACACTGCCACAGCAGTGAAGTCTCCTCTGCTCCCGCAGGAGCTCTGTTTCTCTGGCTAATTTCCTACACTGCCACAGCAGTGATGTCTCCTTTGCTCCCACTGGAGCTCTGTTTCTCTGGCCAATTTTCTACGCTGCCACAGCAGTGATGTCTCCTCTGCTCCCGCAGGAGCTCTTTTTCTCCAGGTAAGTTTTCTCTACTGCCACAGTAGTGATGTCTCCTCTGCTCCCACAGGAGCTCTGTTTCTCTGGCTGATTTGCTACACTGCCACAGCAGTGAAGTCTACTCTGCTCCAACAGGAGCTCTGTTTCTCTGGCTAATTTTCTACACTGCCACAGCAGTGATGTCTACTCTGCTCCCACAGGAGCTCTGTTTCTCTGGCTAATTTTCTACACTGCCACAGCAGTGATGTCTACTCTGCTCCCACAGGAGCTCTGTTTCTCTGGCTAATTTTTCTACACTGCCACAGCAGTGAAGTCTCCTCTGCTCCCGCAGGAGCTCTGTTTCTCTGGCTAATTTTCTACACTGCCACAGCAGTGAAGTCTCCTCTGCTGCCGCAAGAGCTCTGTTTCTCTGGCTAATTTGCTACACTGCCACAGCAGTGAAGTCTCCTCTGCTCCCGCAGGAGCTCTGTTTCTCTGGCTAATTTCCGACACTGCCACAGCAGTGATGTCTCCTCTGCTCCCACTGGAGCTCTGTTTCTCTGGGCAATTTTCTACGCTGCCACAGCAGTGATGTCTCATCTGCTCCCGCAGGAGCTCTTTTTCTCCAGGTAAGTTTCTCTACTGCCACAGCAGTGATGTCTCCTCTGCTCCCACTGGAGCTCTGTTTCTCTGGCTAATTTTCTACACTGCTACAGCAGTTATGTCTTCGCTCCAGTACCTCACTATTCAGAATTGTTATTCCTGCTAAAACCCCTAATTGACTATTTTCTCTGTCCAGCGAGCATTGGTCTCCAAGTGGACGTAGCATGCAACCATATTTTCTCTTCTTTCATTCACCTCTTTTATCTCCTACCTTAAAATAAATAAAATAAAATTCCTTTCCTGTCTCTCCTTCCAGCGAGCATTGGTCTCACAGCGGACGGAGTGAGAGCTTTCCCAGTAGAGCACTTAAATTTTCTCTTTCATCCAGCGAGAATTGGTCTCACAGCAGACGGAATACGAGAAAATCTCCTGGGCAAGCACTCATTTTCCCTCCTGTCAGGTTTCCTCTTTCTGTCCAGCGAGCATTGGTCACACAGCGGACGGAGTGAGAGCTTTCCCGGTAGAGCACTTAAATTTTCTCTTTCATCCAGCGAGCATTGGTCTCTCAGCGGACGGAATACGAGAAAATCTCCTGGGCAAGCACTCATTTTCTCTCTTTTCAGTTTTTCCTCTTTCTGTCCAGCGAGCATTGGTCTCACAGCGGACGGAGTGAGAACTTTCCCAGTAGAGCACTTACATTTTCTCTTTCATCCAGCGATATTGGTCTCACAGCGGACGGAGTATGAGAAAATCTCCTGGACAAGCTCTCATTTTTTCCTCTTTTCGTTTTCCTCTTTCCGTCCAGCGAGCATTTGGTCTCACAGTGGATGGATTTCATTTCAGCGAGTATTTGGTCTTACAGCGGATGCAGCGTGAAAAGCTCCTGAACAAGTATACTACAACCGCACCTCGTTCGCAGTCAACAGGGGCCGTCAGTCCAGGCAGTGAGCCACCATCACGGGCCTCCCTGAACAAGCATCCAGGCCCCTTCTCGAGATGCCAGCCCGCCAATCTTGGCACTCTTTGGGGGGTCTTTAGTCCGACGGCTGTCCTCTGCTCTTTAGCCTTTTTGGGGGAGTACTCTGGGTTCGGGCAAAATTCCGAGCTCGGAGCCCTCCCTCCGGACAGCACGCCAAATACGCATTGAATCTTACTCACTCAAAATTATATGTAAGTGTGAACTCGTGAAATGAAGTTTTATTAACTAAGTTCGGGAGGAGCACGTTCAGTTAATTGACACGAGTGGACAGCAATCAGCAATCAGCAGTCAATGATAAGAGGGTACAAATTTGCAGCATCCCTCCTCCACCCCTTTCTCCACACTCCTAGTTCTCCACACTCCTCTTTCTAAAAATCACATGTATACGGGGGGAGTACTCTGGGTTCGGGCAGAATTCCGAGCTCGGAGCCCTCCCTCCAGACAGTACGCCAAATATGCATTGAATCTTACTCACACAAAATTATATGTAAGTGTGAACTCGTGAAAAAATAATTGTCATAAATAAAAATGTGAAAAACCATACTTTGAAGATATTTGATTTTCAGTTTTAGATGGCAATGGTTGATTTGTTTTACTAAAAAAAACTAAATGCCACATAAAAATGTACAAACACATACTTTGAAGACCATAATTAAGGTAATTAAGAAACAATAAGACGTAGTATGAAAAATTGTTGTTTATTACACATCTGCAGATAGAGACAAGACTGATCATTCACTGTAGCTGCTACAGCATTTGCGGCAGATCAGAAAACGACCACAGCAGCGTATTTGTAATGATTAGACACAGCTTCCACCGTTGAATGAATATATCACTGTCCTTTGTAATAAATATACATTTCGAATTAATAATTGTTCCTAGATTAACAAAACCTGCGGCGCTCGTTGACTGAAATCGTATTGTAAACATAATCCTCTGATCATTTGGACTTGTTGTTTCCAGCCATTTCGGCGCATGACATACGTCACTCACGACACCCCGTTAGCGATTGGCTATGGCAGATCGTGAGTGACTTTGGGCAGATCCAATAGATTTGAACTTTAATAGTGAACCCGCCTACAAGGCAGGAAACGTTTCTCAATGGAGCGGTTCCAGACTCTATGTGGAAATGAAATGAACTAGAGTCTGGTTGAACCAGGCTAGAGGTAAACTACTTACCAAATTTTCCAAAAAGAGAGAGAGCTGCTGAAAGCTTAGACACTTCAAATATTTTCAATCTTTGTTGGTCCAAGACAGAAAGAAGTCTTGGGCTGATGCCCAAAAACGCATGCAAAGTCCATTTGCGCTGCATCGCGAACAGAACGTTGAAGATAACTCATCACAACCAGTGAAGGACTTCGTTTGGAATCTCAGGTAATTTTCTTAGTTACTGTCTGTTAGTTTCCATTTTTTGTGTATTTATGTGTCTGTTTCTTTTGTTTCGTTGTTTAACTTTTTTTTTTGTTATTTTTTTGAATGCTTGCTTTCAGATTGCTGCAGAATTCCACAGAATTATTAATATCAGCGTGAAAACAAGTTCTATGCAGAAGTGGACAACCAGACTCCTCAACTAATTGCTGTTAAGCTGCTGAAGCACTGAGAAGCATCTTTAGTGCTGTTGATCTTGTGGTAAATGTTGTTAATTACATTTATAGTACAAGTTAATTGGTTAATGTGTACAAGTATTTATCTGTTAATAGTTTAAACCTAGCTTTGAACTTTTTTTGCTTCAAATTTCTTCCCCTCTTTCATCTGTACTTTTATCTTTATTTTTCTATTTCTCTTTCACCACTAAGACAGTTCTGTATTTTTCCAGGATCACTACGATATTGACAGTAGACGTACAGCTCAGTGGAGATTTCTTTAAGACTGCAAGTGAAGCTCAGCTTCCCCTATAATGTCAAAAAAAATAATGGTCAAATGTGTACTATTGTGTTAACATTTTATTGAGTAAAAATGCGTTAGAACACGGTAATCTCGAAGACGAGTTTGTTCAGAATACAAATAGCAGGTCGGCTGACTTCTCCTTCTCATGCATACCTGTAGCGCGTCACAGTGCATGCATTTTCCTATGGCATTTCCCCGTTGAAGCTCGGCGTCCATTGACTTCAATGGGGCTGCTTTGAACAGTTTTTTTCAGTGCTGTTAAACTAGACGGTCATTGGATAAATGCTGCGATTATGTCCCGCCCACGGACGCCGGGCGTCTCTGGGGTGAATAGGGAAATGGGCTGGCCTGGCGTCCGGGCGTCCGCGTGATGATTGGAGGATTGCATTTCCTTTTGATTGACAGCGATTTCACCCAATAAAAAAATCGCTGACGCGGAAGCTAGTTTAAAGACTTCGAGCGCAGTCTCGTCGCGGATTTTGTGTGTATTTTACTCGAAAACTGCTGTAACATATTTCTTAGTATTTGCAAGTTTCATCAGATATTTCACAGTTAAACCTAATTCCCACATTTCTTCCGTCGATGCCAGGTGTCTTGTTACATTTGCGGGCGTGGTGTTTGAATCACGGCACATCTAGTTTGGTTTCACTTTTGTGTTGGGATTCGGACATGCATTTTCCGCGTGTTTGTTTTCGGTTGTGAGTGCACAGGATGACCTTATGGCCGTACTCATGCGTAACGTTAGCGTTCTGTATTGTCATGTTCGCTCTGTTCAGTGTTGTGTAATGTGTAGCACATGTTTTGTGTTTACATCGGCCACGTGCTTTCATGTCATGTTTTGTCTTTTGCTGTATAGCACACAGCTTGTGTTTTACACTAGCTGTGTACTGTTGTCATGTTCTGTGTGAACACGTCTTATGAGTGTTCTCATCGTTCTTCAGGTCTCATTTTGTGTGAGCACAATTGCTTTTTAATTTGTTTTATTGGTCATGTGTTTTTGTCATGTTTGGTATGAGCACATGGGTTGTGCTTGTCATGTGTTTGTTGTGCCATATGTGCTTTCCTGTCATTGTGTCGACTCCCATCTTGTTTCCTGATTATTAGTTATTTTGCCCCACCTGTACTCCCTCGTTACCTGACTTTTTTGGCTCCCAATTTATTCCCCTTGTTTGTTTTTTATCAATAAAATAAAGCCCATCAACTCTGCATCGAGTCCTCGCTCTTTTCACCATCACCACACCTGACAGTTGAGTTTTAAAAAAAAGAAGAAGAAAAAAGAGCTTCCCCTCTTTGAAAGACCAGCAGCCGCCACTGGTACAGCTGCACTTCAAGCCCTACCTGTCTACTTGCACAAAGATGACCCTGTTTTTCAAGATGTGGAATGTAGGTTTTTATACATCTCGTTTGAATTTTAATGTTATTTATCTGATTATGCTCACGAAGTTCTCATGCTTTTCAGACTGAAGAGGTGGATGAGCCAGACATTACAGATTCAACTGTAGCTCTTGTCAGCATGGTGAATGGAGACTCGACTTCCACTGTTCAGTTTGACCCCGCTGGGATTGCTATTGTGCTGGAAGGTGACATTGTTCTAAGGGACATTTCCAGGTTGGCTGATGCTTTTCTTTTGATGTTTGATATATGCATTACATCTCAAATACCCCAAAGAGCTGACACACACATTTAAAGGAGTAGTTCACTTAAAAAAAAAAAAAAAAAAAAAATTGCTCGTAAATTTTGCTCATAATTTACTCACCCCCATGTCATCCAAGATTTCCACGTCTTTCTCTCTTCAGTCGAAAAGAAATTAAGGTTTTACATGAAAACATTCCAGGATTTTTCTCCATAGTCACAGTTCTGTCACCCTTGTCTGGGTTTCTCTTGATTTAGTGACAGAGCTGTGCCACTCCTGGTTTGTCATGTGTTTGTTTAGTCTGGTCGGTTGTGAGCACATGGCTGTCATGTTATTTCCGTGTGCCATGTGCTCTCCTGTCTATTGTCTAACCCCGCCCATCTTGTTATCTCGTTATTGTTTTATTTCCCCCACCTGACTGCCTCGTTACCCTCTTATGTTTGTTCCCCTATTTAATCTCCCTGTGTTTGCAGTCCTGTGCTGGTTCGTTGTCCATGTTCCTAGTGTTTCCTGTATCCTGCCTGATTCTGTCTAGTTTTCCCCCACGAGGGAGTTTTTGTTGTAGTTTTGTTTTGTGTTATTTACTTAATAAATATACCCATTGTTTTGCACTTGAGTCCTCGCACCTAAATCCATCCGTTCCGTGACAGAACGAACCAGCCAAACTGAGGACTCAGCAAGCATGGGTATTTTCCTTTTCCCATCTCCCTGCCCCTCCGCTTATCCGATGGTGGAGAGACTCGACAAGCTCCTTTCACTGCGGCAAGGGGAAAGCAGTGTGAAGGAGCTTGCCTTCAAGTTCCTGTATTTTGCGGAGGGGCTCAACATTGGTGACACAGTGCTTAAGGATAGATTCAACACCAGCCTTAAGGAGCCTGTTCCTGCCTGGGAGATGGGAATGCTGGGGACACTATCATTCTGGCAGTTTGTGGGGTACGTTTACCATCGCGGATCCAGTGCAGACTGGGAGGGTGGTCTTCCGCCACTTGGGCCACCTCCCACTGACCTCACAAACTGCCATGTCCCCGGTCCTCCGATGACCCCTTTGGGGAGAGGGAGGAGGAAGAAAGGGTGTGACCCATCAGCCTCCTATCCAGTGGAGGCTGAAGGAGCTGCAGCACCCCCAGAGGCAGTTACTTTCTCATCGCCCCGCCAGCGCAGGAGGAGGAGGGCTCCTGATGCTTCCCTTCGGCCGGTGGTCCAGGAGGACCCAACTTCGACGGTCTCAAGGCCAGTAGTCCAGAAGGACCCGACTTTGGCGCTCCCAAGCCCGGGGATCCAGGAGGACCCGACTTCAGTGGTCCCAAGTCCGGTGATCCAGAAGGATCCGACTGCAGTGGTCCCAGAGCTGTCCTCTCTCCCTGCAGTGCTCTCAGAGGTGGCCAAGAAGCTCGTAGCACCAACACGCTCACGTAGACGGGGGAGGAGAGCTTCCGGCCAACTACAGGGTCCGGAGATGTTTCCGAAGCCTGCAGCCGACTCCTCGAAGCCCCTAGTAAAGCCTGCAGTTGAACCTCTGAAGCCTCCAGTGAAGTCTGCAGTCGAACCACCGATGCTTCCAGTGAAACCTGCAGCTGAACCCTCGAAGCCTCCAGGGAGGCCTGCAGCCGCGCCCAAGCGCCTCGCCCTGCCGGCGCCGCCCAAGCGCCTCGCCCTGCCGGCGCCGCCCAAGCGCCTCGCTCTGCCGGCGCCACCCAAGCGCTTCTCCCTGCCGGCGCCGCCCAAGCTCCTGGCCCTGCCGGCACCGGTCATGTTACAATTCAAGCCCGAATCTGTTCACGTTGTTCCTGCCATACAAGAGACTGTTCACCTCAGTTCTGCCGAGCCAGAGACCGCTCCCACCAGGTCAGCCATGCCAGTGTTTCCTAACAAGGTAGCCGCTGCCAAGCCGGGGTCTTTGGACAGTATGGTCGCTACCGAACCAACGTCTCCAGACGATATGGCCATGTCTGTTTCTGAGCCGGTGTCTTTTCCTGATCCGGGTTCTGTACCTGAACTGGTGTCTGCGCCTGAACTGCCTGGTCCACCCTGGCCACCTGAACTGCCTTGTCCGTCCTGGCCACCAGAATTGCCTGGTCCGCCTTGGCCACCTGAACTGCCTGATTCACCCTGGCCACCTGAACTGCCTTGTCCGTCCTGGCCACCAGAATTGCCTGATCCGTCCTGGCCACCTGAACTGCCTGGTTCACCCTGGCTGCCTGAACTGCCTGCTCCGCCATGGCCGCCTGAACTGCCTGCTCCGCCCTGGTTCTCAGTGAGGAATCCAGACCCGCCTGAGTCTCCCTGGTCCGTCCCGCCGGCACCACCCTGGTCCTCAGCCAGGAATGCAGACCCGCCCGTCCCTCCCTGGCTCAACCCTCCCGTCCCTCCCCTCTCTGTGTATGTGTTCTGATCTGCTTGTCTTGTCTGCTGTTTGGTCTAACACATTGGATGTTCCTGTCTTGTTTTTGGTGTCCCTCCTTGGGAACGCCAGGTGGCGTCCCTTTGAGGGGGGGTAGTGTCACAGTTCTGTCACCCTTGTCTGGGTTTCTCTTGATTTAGTGACAGAGCTGTGCCACTCCTGGTTTGTCATGTGTTTGTTTAGTCTGGTCGGTTGTGAGCACATGGCTGTCATGTTATTTCCTTGTGCCATGTGCTCTCCTGTCTATTGTCTAACCCCGCCCATCTTGTTATCTCGTTATTGTTTTATTTCCCCCACCTGACTGCCTCGTTACCCTCTTATGTTTGTTCCCCTATTTAATCTCCCTGTGTTTGCAGTCCTGTGCTGGTTCGTTGTCCATGTTCCTAGTGTTTCCTGTATCCTGCCTGATTCTGTCTAGTTTTCCCCCACGAGGGAGTTTTTGTTGTAGTTTTGTTTTGTGTTATTTACTTAATAAATATACCCATTGTTTTGCACTTGAGTCCTCGCACCTAAATCCATCCGTTCCGTGACATCCATATAATGCACTTCAATGGGAACCAAAGAGTTCAAGGTCCAAATGAGAGTTTCAGTGCAGCTTTAAAGGGCTTTAAACGACACCAGACGATGAATAGGGGTCTTGTGTAGTGAAACGATCGATCATTTAAAAACAATAAAATAAAGTTAAGTTTTATTTGTACAAATGGTTGCCTTGCTCTTTTCTGTGATGCTCGTTAGTGACCTGATGTCACATGAACACGCATCACAGAACAGAGCCAGAAATGCTAGCATTTGTGCTTATAAAACTTAAAGTTCTTTATTTATTTATTTTTTAAATGAGCGATCGTTTCACTGGATAAGACCCTTAATCATCATCTGGTGTCGTTTAAAGCTCTTTGAACCTGCACTGAAACTGTCTTTTGGACCTTGAACCGTTTGGACCCCATTGAAGTCCATTATATGGAGAAAATCCTGCAATGTTTTCATCAAAAACCTTAATTTCTTTTCGACTGAAGAAAGAAAGACATGGGCATCTTGGATGACATGTGGGTGAGTAAATTATCAGAAAACGTTGTTTTGTTTACTCCTTTAACTTCAAGTCTTACTGGGCTTGGATGACTCAAAGCCACTAGCACCCAGATTTTTATTTTTATTTTTTACTGATTAAGAGATTTTCTGGATGCACAAGAGGCTGTTTGTTGTATTTGATTTCACTTGTGACTAATATTATTACAGTCTATTGTAATACTTTTTTCAAATTTCGAAATTTTCAAGAACACAATTTGTGTTCACTTCTTATTTACTGGGATTGCATTACTAAAAGATGGCCCAGATCACTGTTTAAAAAAAAAAAATGTTTACTTGTTAAAGAGTTTTTCCTACATCTCTGGATGTTTTCTACACCTTATCAGTCCTTTTCATTTGTTGTGACTAATACAGTTACATTCTAATGTATACAGAGGTCTGTTATAATGCTGGCATGAACGGTGTAAAAACTTCTGAAATGTTTTAATGTATTATTACACTTTTCTAAAATGTCTAGATATTGTGACACTTTTGTTACATTCTCAAAAGGTAATGGCAGTGACACATGTTAAGGCCACAATATGTAATTTTTCTGCTTTAAAAATAGCAAAAATAACTGTATCTATGTTATATATTTCTGTTAGATATGTACTTACATTATCCCGACAGTTTCCACCAAATTTCAAATACGGAGAAATTTATAGTTTAATTCGAAGACACGGGACGTTTCTTTTTATTCCGTTTCGTCGCCCGTCTATGGCGTCATATAACCTTTGACTCCTCTATTTTCTCTAACTTCCATGCGGAACCCGGCGAAACCGCCAAACACAAAGGGGAACACTGGACTACCGCCAATAAAGCAAAGAAAATGACGAAATAAAAAAAGTAGTACGTATTTTTATGTGTGTAAATCACGTGCCCACTCACAAGCGCTCACTCTTAACAGACACACTGTGCTGCTCGCGCATAAAGCGCTTCCCGTTCACAGTAACCGTGTTGTCTCATTCAAAACAGCCAACTGTTGCTGTTAGCGAGCCGCGCACATTGAATACTCATTATGAGTCAGGCTGCGAATGTACGTGCCCGCTTCAGCTCTCTCATGCTTACTAAATAAACGCCTCACCTCCGGCGCCGCGCACTTACTACATTCCCTTTAGCCTTCAGCACATAGTGGATGAATAACGCAAACCCAGTCAAGTTTGACTGCAGTATCTTATGTGCTTTATAATCCGGTGCGCTCTATATATGAAAAATGTTCTAAAATAGGTCATTCATTGAATTAGCGTAATATTAATATTTATATTCGTCTGTATAATAGTTATGGACCACGATTACGCTTTGCCTGCACGTTCTGCTGCTACAGCCAGCTCATTAGCTAAAGCTCAAACGTACCTGAAAAATATGACGCGAGAAGGGTTTGGGACAGGAGAAGCATGACACAGGTAAACATTGGGGTTGCATTTAAAGCTTCTTGACAAGCTAAATCTACAGAGAGATGCCATATATCCGTATATTTTGTGAAACGATGATGTCATGTCATGAGCTGAGCTGGTTGTCATTGACGGCGACAACAACTCCCATGAGCCCACGCTCTTTCCCGACGTCATCAAAGTACGTCTTTTGTTATTATTTTAAACGAGTGACCCCTGGTCGCCAAAAATTGCATACTGTACGTTTAATGGTTTGAATTCCTTTTGCTAAATAAAATGTACTTTCATGTATGGAGTTTGAAATTGTCTTCCTTTTTAATGTTTAAGGAATAATATTTGCTAATGTTAATTTTGTTCTTGTTCATATATGTTCTTGTTCTGAAAGTTAGCCATCTTCTCACATTTGCCACAGAATTAAGCACCTGTATGACAAGTAAACATGACGCCACAGGTCCCTCGCATAAATGTAATTTCGCTTGTAAGTTACGTAGCAAACTTTATCACAGAATGTGTATGTAACGTTAGTTAAAAAAATGCGCCAGCGTTAGTGTTTGTGTGTCTGTGTGTGTGTGTTGCTCCACCATACTTGCAAAGAGGACGCGATTACAACGCTAAAGTACATACAGTGCCCTCCACAATTATTGGCACCCCTGTTTAAGATGTGGTCGAGGACTTTTAAAAATTCTCCCTTTTTTTTAAACAACATAGAATCCAAATGCAAAAAAAGAGAAAAATCCAACCTTTTATTTAAGTACATTACTTTGGTGGTAAAAAAAAAATTAAAATTTAAAAAAATAAAAACTTCAAATCATGTGTGCCACAATTATTGGCACCCCTGATGTTAATACTTTGTACAACCCCCTTTTGCCAACAAGACAGCACTTAATCTCCTCCTATAACATTTCACAAGATTGGAGAACACAGAGAGAGGGATCTTTGACCATTCTTCTTTGAAAAATCTTTCTAGATCATCCAGAATCCTGGGCCCTCTCTTGTGCACTCTCCTCTTTAGCTCACCCCACAGGTTTTCGATTGGATTGAGGTCTGGGGACTGAGATGGCCATGGGAGGACCTTGAGTTTGTGACTGAACCATTTTTGTGTAGATTTTGCCACACATTTTGGATCATTATCCTGCTGAAAGACCCAATGACGACCCATCTTCAGCTTTCTGGCAGAGGCCATCAGGTTTTTATTTAAAATGTCCTGGTAGTTCAAAGCGTTCATAATGCCATGCACCCTAACAAGGTTCCCAGGGCCTTTGGAAGAGAAACAGGCCCACAGCATCACAGATCCTCCACCATACTTCACGGTGGGCATGAGGTACTTTTCGGCATACACATCTTTTGTTTTACACGAGATCAACTTAGAGTGTTTGTTGCCAAAAAGCTCAATATAGTCTCATCCGACCAAAGCACACGATCCCAGATGAAGTCCCAGTGCCGCTTGGCAAACTCCAGACGTTTACGTTTGTCAGTGTTAGTGAGAAAAGGCTTTTTCCTAGCATGCCTCCCAAACATCTTGTTGGCATGTAGAGAGCGTCTGATGGTTGTTTTGGAGATTTTGTGACCCCAAGATGCCACTATTTGATGCAATTCTGTGACAGTGAGCTTAGGACTTTTTTTTACTTTTCTTAGCATCCTCCTCACTGTGCGTTGTGGCAAGATAAACTTGGGACCTCTTTCAGCCTTGTTTGTCACTGTTCCAGTTGTTTTAAACTTCTTAATGATTCCTCTAACTTTAGATACGGGCAAGATAAGGTGAGTGGCTATTTTCTTGTAGCCATTGCCTAACTTATAAAGGTCAACACACATCTGGCTTACTTGAATGGTGTGTTCTCTTGTCTTTGCCATGTTGACAAATGGGTAAGAGAATTAGGCCTCTGTGTCATGTCATATTTATACCCCAGGTAAATAGGAAGTCATGAATTACTGATTAAAAGTTGCTAGATATCCTGACCAACATTAGCAACTACAGAAAATATATATTTTTTTTTAAATCAATTACATTTTTTAGCGGAATTGTTAGGGGTGCCAATAATTGTGGGACACATGATTTGAAGTTTTTATTTTTCTAAATTTTTACTTTTTTTTTTACCACCAAAGTAATGTACTTAAATAAAAGGTTGGATTTTTCTCTTTTTTTGCATTTGGGTTCTATGTTGTTTAAAAAAAAGGGAGAATTTTTAAAAGTCCTCGACCACATCTTAAACAGGGGTGCCAATAATTGTGGAGGGCACTGTAAATGTATCAAATAACCATACCGAGACGTACTGGTCCATTCTCATTTGTGTTTATTCTGCCGGAGTCTCTTCGTGCTATTTATTTATTCCGATTCAAACGTACGCTGAATGACAGACAAAATAGCACGTCTCTCACTCTCCCCTTCTGCTTAGACCGACTGCCATAGGGCATTTCAGAATGTTTGTAAACAATAGGTACCGCGATACTTCCGGGTGGCAGAACGCGAGCGGCTTCTATTGACTAACTGAAGAGATCCAGCCGGCAACTGAACAATTACATAATTAAAATCATTGTTGTTGATCAAAGTTGAAACGATGGTGAAAACATGTTGTGTTTGTGGTTGTGCCACCAGATATACAGCAAAAGGTGTAGGTTTTTTTTTATCGATTTCCTTAAAAAAAAAAGTAAATCTATCCAGCGAACCTGTGGGTGAGGAGGTTAATGCGAGTGGACGTCGTCAAAAATGCATGTCGTCTTCTAGTTATGAGCCTGAGCCCGATTTAAACCCAACCATTTTTAATACGTGGGTCGTTATATAACTGACGTTCTCAACTAACTTAGTTAATTACTTTCTATGTTAGGCTACTTGCTTTTGAGCGGTGAGGAGTAAATGCTTCTTCATCGTAAATGCTTCTGATTGGCCATTGCGTTCAATAAATCAACACATATGTCTGTGATTGGCTACATCGCTGCAGTCATGTTATAAAAAGAAACTCTGCCATGTAAATCATTTCTATTTAGTTTTAGTTCTTCTTGTTGCTTTTCTGCAACAGATGAATACAAATATATTCGTTTTCATTTGTTTTATTCATAGATATTTCTAGTTTGCAGGAGTCCCGCGAATCGTTTTATTCTCCCGCAATCCGCACACACAGAGTGAATGCATTTCTGCCCGTGCTCGCACTCGGCCATCAGATCTAGTCCCGCGCCGCGCTACGTTGGGAGTGCACGTCTCTAGATCAAAGAATCTAAGCTCTAATTATCATGTTAACTATGTCTGAATTTCCACCTCATCTGTTTTTTAATCAACTGTTGAAATGTAGATGGAGGGAGACGGTGTGTCTCCCTCCAAGCAATTTACTAGTGTTGCCATAGGGACGCTTCGGCTTTTGCCACCCGGAAGAACGTCTATTATTGTTGTGACGTCATGGTGAATTGTCGTATAGGTTTCAAGTTACGCCCTCATCCAAAGGCAGGGTGGGGATATGCAGCTCATTTGCATTAAAGTGGCATGCCTCAAAACAGCTCATTTTTAAACAGGCCCCAAAATGACATTTTCAAATGGTTATAATAAATTAACTGTGGGGTATTTTGAGCTGAAACTTCACAAATACATTCTGGGGACAACCGAGACCAATATTACATCTTCTAAAAAGGGGTATAATAGGTGCCCTTTAACGATACTATTACAACATTGTTTTCCTGTTATCTGTGAAGCTGCTTTGAAACAATTTGTATTGTAAAAAGCGCTATATAAGGTGACTTGACTTGACAGTGATTTGGTGACGCAAGAGCGCAGGCATTTGCATCCTCCTCTGGAGAGTTCTCAGTGCCGCCGATTTGGTGCATTTCTTTAGCGAAATACAGATTTGTGTACGTTTTATTTAATCCATAAAATCATTAGGCTACTGTGCTGTAAATCATTTTGTTTTATGCAAGGTAACATACAAGGACACAATGTCAGTTACCCTATAGCTAGCTAAATCTATTTACATCAGATGTTAAAATCTGTTCTCAGAGCTGTGCACTGTTATGGGCAGGTTATGGAGTCAAGTATTTTTTTTTTTTTTTTGTTATTCTAAAATGTTTGTTAAATGAGTTTAAGCAGTATTATACATGTTAAAACGAAATAAAATTTTTGCTGTATTAAAAAAAATTCTCATTTGAAATAAAGGAAGATATTGTAAACAAGTAATTGTTGTGTATTTTACAAAGGTTTAGATGATTACGTTAATATATATATATATATATTACAGTAAGTTGGAGTCAGAAGTATGTGGTAATTCTTTATTAATTACTAATGGGTTCCCTATATTCTGTATATCCCTATATATACATTCTGTATACAAGATGATCAAGATGGCGCCGTTGTATGTGGCTTGCCGTCTCTCGTTTGCTGTGCTGTCTAGTCTGTTTGTCTTGTTTTGCTCTACTCTTCAGTTGACACAGTGTGCTTCACCAGTATTAACTTATGACCGAATATCTCTTCTTAACTTGGAAGCTGTCTCAAACAAACTGCTCAATCAAGTCAAAACTGGCTCATACTACGCTCCCCCTCCCGTACTGCTGTCTATCCCTGACTATTTACGCCGCTGGCCGTGCTCCCTACCGGCGAAAAGGCGCAGGAGACGACGCGGAAGACGAGGTGGCCTAGCTGTGAAGCTAAAGCTCTTCCTGGCACTCCACCGTGAGTCTCAACCTCCACTGAGGCTTCTTGCGGGGGCTTCTGACAAGAATTGCTTCGTCCGACGGCGCTCTTTGGAGCCAGTAGGTCTACACAATCGGATTATAACCCTGTTTCCGACCGCAGCGGCTCCGCTTCCGGGTTTCTGTTCTCCTCGCTTCTTTTATGGTGGAGTGTGCACTGACCATCTTCGTGCACTACCTAGGGCGAAACAACCTGAGGTATCTACAGAGAAACGGCCACGGCTAAAAATGGCCTTGATCAACGCCAGATCTGTGGTAAATAAGACTTTCATCATTAATGATTACTTCTCGTCTCTGGATCTGGATTTTTTATTTATAACTGAAACATGGCTCTCTGCTGGGGATTTAAGTCCTTTCTCCGAACTGGTACCGTCAAATTGCGCATTTCTCAACTCTCCCCGTTTGACTGGTCGGGGTGGAGGATTGGCCTCCATCTACAAGGACGTTTTCTCTTGCCGAACTATTGCGCTGAATGAGTTTAACAGCTTTGAACTACAGCTGTTTACGCTGGAACTTCACGAGCCTCTTTTGGTTGCAGTACTATATCGTCCTCCTAAATATAACAAGGAGTTTTTAACTGATTTTGCGGACTTCCTTGGTGAGTTCATCCCGAAATTTGACAAACTTTTGATTTTAGGAGATTTTAATGTTCATATTTGCTGTGCTGATGACTTGTTAGCTAAGGAATTTTCTAACTTAATAAATGCTTTTGATCTGGCTCTCCAAGTCAACGTTCCCACTCATCATCATGGACATACACTCGACTTAGTATTATCTCATGGTTTTTCACTCTGTAATCTTGATGTTTGTGAAAATGGCTTTTCTGATCATAAGTTCATTTTATTTTCTATTCCTTTTGCACTTGATACACCTAAACCTGTTAATCATGCTCGCCGTTTGCGGCTTATTACGAATACTACCAAAAATGCCTTTTCTTTAGCCTTTCATGATGGTAATCTACCAATGGAAGACTGTTTAACTAAAATGAGTGCGGAAGAGCTTCTTTCCATGTTTAATAGTCTATGTGAGAATGTTTTAGACACTGTTGCACCATTCAAGTCCCATATTTGTAAACCAAGATTGGAACCTTGGCGAGATGATACAATACGCTCTCTCAGGCAGCTTTGTAGAAGAGCGGAGCGTAAATGGAAAAGAGACAAACTTCAGGTCTCTTTTGAAATGCTAAGAGATTCTCTAGCTCTATATCAGAAATCGCTAAAAGTAGCCAAAGCAAGGTATTTTTCTGGGATTATTAATGAGAATAGTCATAGACCTAAAATTCTCTTTAAAATGATCAACGCTACTATCAACCCTTCGGTTTACTCTGTTGTTGATGTGTCCTCATCCAGGTGTGAGGACTTTTTAATGTTTTTTATTAGTAAGATAAATGATCTAAGAGTAGGAATTACTCAATCTCCTCCTGACCCCTTAATCTACCATAGCTGTTCTGCTGTTTTTAGTCGATTTAATCCTATTACTGGCACTCAGCTTCAAGAAATAGTAGAGAACCTTAGGCCTTCAGGCTCCTCTGATGATGTTATTCCTCCCTTTTTCCTTAAACAAGTATTTGAGGATGTTCGTTCTCTTCTTTTGGTCATGCTAAATCGCTGTTTAGAAACTGGTATCATACCTGAACCGCTAAAACATGCATCAGTTTATCCTCTATTTAAAAAAACAGAACTTGGACCCCACAGTGATGGCCAACTTTAGACCGATCTCCAATCTTTCATTTCTGTCTAAAATTCTAGAGAAAATTGTCCTGCAACAACTACAAAGCTTCCTCACTGATAATATGCTTTTCGAAACTCTCCAATCTGGGTTTAGAAAACATCATTCGACAGAGACTACACTGCTGAAGGTTTTTAATGATGTCCTCATAACCTGTGACTCTGGCGATTATGTGGCTCTTGTACTTTTAGATTTAACGGCTGCATTCGATACAGTAGATCACTCTGTACTTATTGCCCGACTGGAACACTGCGCAGGCATTACTGGCAGTGCATTAGACTGGTTTAGATCCTATTTTTCTAACAGAAGCTTCTCAGTGAAGATTGGAGAATCTTCCTCCAGTAAGGCTGTGTTATCATGTGGGGTTCCTCAAGGGTCTATTTTGGCCCCCATTCTTTTTTCTTTATACATGCTTCCATTAGGTTCTATTATCAGAAAATACGGGTTGTCATTCCATTTCTATGCAGATGACACTTGTAGGATTGAAAAGAATCCAAGACATTTGAAATGATCTTTACTGTGTTCCACCCCTTCTTTTAACCACAAGGACCATTGGAGGATCAAAGAGAGAGGAGCTGATAGTGATCAAGGCCTGTAGGCCAAGATTGTGTACTTTGTGGGGTCAATGAATTGTCACACCTTTAGAACACTGGGGGAAGTGTAATTATCTGATTGGTCAGTTTAAATGTCTCACATTTGGGTTTTAGTCACATGGTCAGGGAAAGGATAAAAGAAGACTGTAACTGTTGCTCTGTCTCTTGTAATGCTCTGCTCTTTCTATGCTCTGGCTCTCTCCCTTTCTTGGGGTTCTCTCCCTTTGCCTCCTCTGCTCTTTCTCTCTCTCTTTCTCTCTCTCTCTCTCTCTCTCTCTCTCTCTCTGGTAATATTTTACATGCTGGGTAAGATTATTGGTATAAGTTATCATCATTTCATACATCTATTTTGTAACTATTTAAGTGTAACCATAACCATATTTTGTCATTAAACCTTTTCAATTACAACTAAGATGCTAAATAGTTTTGATTTGGTATTGACTTTGAAGTGCTACCTATTGCAATACAATACTGTCACTCTCTATAGCAAAGCTCTCCCACATATTAAGCTATTGTAACTGCTAATAACGTTTCTTTAGTCATTCGGCAGTCTTGCAGTCTGAACCCCTGCAGGAAATCCACCCTTACACACTCAAATTTATCTGCCTTTCAAACGCTCATCAGATAGCCTGGAAACTCTTATGGCATGTTTGACCGAAGTAAAGACCTGGTTGTCCTCTAATTTTCTGCATTTTAATGAGAGCAAAACAGAAATGATTTTAATTAGACCCTCAGACTATTCCACCACACCTAAAGTTCCTTTTGATGGTTTGTCTTCTTATGTGAGGCCTTGGGTGAGAAATTTGGGTGTGGTATTTGATGAATCCTTGAAATTTGAGAGGCAAATAAATTCAGTAGTGAAATCTTGCTTCTTTTAGTTAAGATTAGTATCAAAAGTAATAACATTCCTCTCTTTTAAAAATTTCGAAAAAGTATTACATGCTTTTATTTTTTCTAGACTAGATTACTGCAACTCTCTTTATGCTGAGACTAGCCACTCAGCAATGTCTCGTCTCCAATTAGTACAAAATGCGGCAGCTAGACTTCTGACAGGTGCTAAAAAACGGAATCATATCACTCCTATTTTACGATCCCTACAATGGTTGCCAGTGCGTTATAGAGTGGAGTATAAACTTTTAATTTTTGTGTATAAATCCATGAATAGTCTGGCTCCACCATATCTGTCTGCTCTATTGACTGAGCATCTTCCGTCCAGATCACTACGGTCATCAAATCAGAGACTCCTATCTATCCCTAAGTCAAAACTAAAGTCCAGGGGGGACCGTGCCTTCTCTGTAGTTGGCCCCAGACTATGGAATGACTTGCCCACTTCCATTAGAATGGCCTCTTCGCTTTCTGTCTTTAAATCCAAGCTAAAAACACTCTTATTGGACAAGGCATTTAACACATGAGAAAACATTATTACACTGTATCTCTTTTTTAAACTGGTGAAGCACTTATCTTGCAGTAGTCTATTTAAATGTAATCCTGAACTTTTGTTGCTGTTTTGCTGTCAGTCTTTTATGATATTTATTAATATTGTAAAGCACATTGGACAATGTAAATTGTATTTAATTGTGCTATATAAATAAACTACCTACCTACCTACCTACCTATATTGTCACTTTAGAATACTGTTTCAGGTTCTAAGTAATTCCTGAAAGACTATCTAATAATTATTTATTAATTACTAATAAGTTCCTTATATTTTCACTTTAGAAGACTGTTTCAGGTTATAAGTAGCCTTATTCCTAGATAATTATTTGATAATTATTTATTAATTACTAATGGGTTCCCTATATTTTTACTTTAGAATACTGTTCCAGCCTCTAAGTAATTCCTGCATAATTATTTGATACTTATATATTAATTACTAATAAGTTCCCTATATTTTCAGTTTCCCTCAGTCATTGCCTCAAATACATGAATTTACTCAGTGGCATTCTATGCTGAGGAAAACAGACACACACAGTACTGTATATAAAATATACAAATAATCTGAGGTTAGTTTTGTATGACTGTTCAATAGTTACTTCTTAGTTATTTTTCTTGAACCTTAATTAGTAGATAATTAGTAGTAGTTCTTCAGGAGGTATGACAGAATTCATTAGTTATTGATTAACTAACAGATACTTAACACAATCATAAAATTATATTACATACTGATTAGTTAACACAACTTCCTTAGTAGTTAACAGTAGTGAAGAAGTAGTTAATGAAGAATTACCTATTAGTTTGTCAATAATTCCTTATTAATTCTGCAGTAAGTAAGATACAGTATTCTAAAGTGTTACCAAACATCCTAGGTAAAAATAATTACATTATTTTGTTGTTGCTCCCTTGATCAAGTTCCAAACGGCTACACACTAGTGTCATGCTCATGCCAAATTCCCACTTAAAGAGCTTTGCCGTCTGCCCTTTGAAGGGAGGGTCTTCTTTAGGTTGCAACACGTGAAACTCTCTCGGCCACCGTAGCTGTGACTGAAATTACCGTATTCATAGTAATAGGCATAGACATAATATATACATAGACGCCCTATTGGCCGGACAGAAGATCGGTGGCATTTGGCTTGAGTCTGGCGGAAGGCACGGCCGAGCTGTGAATGGTCGGAGAGATGTCAGAGGGAAGTGATGTGTCAGGAAGTGAAGCTGGAATGGACGTAGGTGCCGGTGGCGGGGAAAATGAAAAAGATGGGATATGGCATACTCAGAAAGGTAGGCGAAAGCGTAAAAAACCTAGACAGCTAACTGAATCGTCCCAGTCTGATAAAGATGATGTGTACAGTACGGGAGAAGTAGGAGTAGAATCAGAGTTTAAAGTGGTAGTGAAATTTATGAAAGAAGGTGAGTCGTTTAATAAATGGAACCCGGTGAAACTTACAAAAGAGATAAACATGCTAGCTGGAAACGCGAAATGTGCAAAAGTTTTGCGAGATGGTTCTTTGTTAATCATCTGTAATAATGACAAACACAAAGAGAGAGCGCTCAGTTTGAATAAAATTCTAGGTGAAAAAGTAAGTGGAAAGTTGCTTGATAGTGGAAAGTATTTGAGTGGAGTTATTACAGGCATTCCACCTGAGGTCCCAGTTGAAGAAATTAAATCCAATGTATCAGGAGGAAAGGTAGTAGAAGTTAGACGGCTTAGAATGAACCGAAATGGGGAAAGGATGGATAGTTTTTCAGTCATGTTGAAGTTTGAAGAGAGAGTCCTACCAGATAAAGTTTATGTTGGTTACATGACTATAGCATATGTTAGTTATGACGTTCGGCCGTTTATTCCTCCTCCACTTCGATGCTTCAAATGTCAAAAATTTGGACATGTCGCGGCAATATGTAAGGGGAAGCAGAAGTGTGGGAGATGCGCTGGGGATCATGAATATGGAAAATGTGAGGAAGGAGCTGCCTTGAAATGTTGCAACTGTGGAGGTGAGCATAGTTCAGTGTACAGGGGATGTGTAGTTAGCAAAAGAGCTGTAGAGGTACAGAAGGTAAAAATCCAAACTGGAGTTTCATATGCGGAAGCAGCCAGGAAAGTACCCGTTCAGCCAAATGTAAAATTGAATAAAACAGCACATGTAGAGACTTGCAGTTCTGCTTGTAGGGAAGACAGTAAGATCAAAGAGGATATACTACTCGTGAAAAAAGACGATTTTGTCATGTTTATGGTAGAGGTTATTAATTGTACTGCTCAAGCTGAAAGGAAGACGAAAAAAAATCAAATAATTGTAAAAGCAGCGCAGAAGTATCTCGGTTTTAAAAATACTAGCTGGGAATCAGTGGAAGAGAGATTAAATAAGAGTCAGTTTTCATCCCAACCTCAGCCATGGAGAGGTGTAACATCTGTATCATGATAATCATACTACAGTGGAATGCGAGAAGTCTCATCAGTAATGGTCAAGAATTTAAGAAGTACATGTCTGATATGGGAGACAAGGTTAATATAATATGTATACAGGAAACGTGGCTTAAGCCTCAGTTGGATTTTATTATACAAGGATACACAACAATAAGAAATGATAGGAATGATAGACAAGGCGGGGGAGTAGCAACATTTGTTCAAGATGGCTTGAGGTACAAAGTTAAAAATATAGGGCGGGAGCATGAATCAGTAGTTGTTAAAATTTGGACAGGTAATGATCAAATTTCAGTGGTTAACTTTTATAATCCAATTAAAAGGTTGAGTATTGAGGATTTAGGTGCTGTAAGTGGACAGATTCAAGGAAAGGTAGTGTGGTGTGGTGATTTTAATTCTCATAATGTATTATGGGGAAGTTTGAATACAGATGCAAATGGTGTGATTATTGAGGAATTTCTTGAATTGAATTCGATGGTTTGTGTTAATGATGGAAGAGGTACAAGATATGACTGTTGTAGAAATACAGAGAGTTCTTTGGATTTAACATTTGTATCGAGTGGAATGGCAGGTATCACATCCTGGGAGGTGTTAAGTGATTCGCCAATGGGTAGTGATCACTTCCCTATAATTGTAACAATTGGAACTGATGTAACTAAAGAAGATGAAATACGGGTACCGAGATGGAAGTTAAATAAAGCCAATTGGGAATTATTTCAAGTTTTAACTGATAGGCAGTGTGAGGAGTTAAGGTGTTTGAATGATGTGAAATTACTAAACTCTGAACTTGTATCTGCTATTCATCAGGCAGCTGAGATCTCAATTCCAAAGGCTAGTGGAAGAATACTTAAAAAGTCTGTACCATGGTGGAATGAGCAGTGTAGTGCTGCAATTAAAGAAAGAAGTAAAGCATTTGAGCAAATAAGGAAGAGTCATACATTTGAGGCTTTGGTACAGTATAAAAGAGCGCAGGCAGCTGTTAGAAGAACTATTAGAGCTGCTAAAAGGTCTTGCTGGAGGGAGTATTGTAATACTATCGGTAGAGAAACTAAGCTGTCAGATGTATGGGGAGTCATTAGGAAAATGAATGGTGTAAAAAGGAATTACTCTATGCCTGTTCTGGTTTGTAATGGGCAGACTGCTGTTAGTAATAAAGAAAAAGCAGAGTTATTGGTGGAGACTCTAGTTAAAGTACACAGTTCTGAGAACTTGTTAGACACTGCCAAGTGTTATAGAGAGGAGACTTTAGCTGAAACTCCAGAAGTTAATGTTCAGAAGAAAGTTTCAAATTGGGGTATTGATATGCCTTTTTCACTTTTTGAGTTAAAGAAAACTATCTGTAATGGGAAGCAATCTACGCCTGGCAAGGATGGTATTTGCTATTCTATGCTCGGACATTTAAGTGAAAGGTCCCTTAATGTTGTCCTAAAACTTTTCAATCTGGTGTGGGAAACGGAAAGGATTCCTTGTGTGTGGAAACAGGCAGTCATAGTGCCAGTGAAGCCTGGTAAGAGTGCAACCGACCCTTTTAATTACAGGCCAATCGCCAGTAGCGGTTCTAGGCACGGGCGAACCGGGCAGTCGCCCGGGGCGGCATTTCTTCTTGTCACGTGGGGGGCGGGACGAGCAGTTAAAAAAAAATACTCTGTGCCGCGAAGTTTTTCTATTTTGTATCATTTCGATTCAATTATTGGCAATGGCGCCCTGCTTGCTGAGAAGGTGGCGTGCGCAGAAGCGATGTCAAGGGGATCTCCTGATGAGTTCACGTATCGCGTCTTTTGCGCGCTCGAGGTCGTTATTTCAAATCCTCTATGTTTCAAATAGGCGCACGGGAAGCGCGCTCATTATGCGCTCACGGGAAGCGCGCTCATTATGCGCTCACGGGAAGCGCGCTCATAAACTTTTCAGTATGGGAGTGCACGTGCACCTTTTTCTCTTCTCCGTAAATAAATCTTTTAGCAGAGCTACAGCAAGCGTTTTTCTGTGGTGGAAATACATTAGCTACTAAAACTGCTTTGTCGTTGTGTAGAGCAGTGTAATGAGTGCATGGTTCTATAGCAACGACAGCCATGGGAAAATCGGTACGAATTTTACTATTAATAATAAAAGATAAGCTACTGTGCATTATAAATGTCAGGAATGTATCTTTATTGACTCATTCTTTTTATAGAGATGATTTAAATGCTGAAATATGAGGTTTATCTTTATATAAAACCCTTTTTTGTGTGTTAACCTTTTTTTAAGTTTAGTAGGTAAAATGAAAGACACTCCTTTAAAACAAATCTTTAATGTTATTTAACTTGGTGAATTGATTTCACTGTGTATTAGGCTTTTTGAACAAGATTCTGTGTATGTGATGGTTTTGGTCACCATATTATCTAATACTTTTCATAATGATCAACTAAAATCAACTTTATTTATGAATTTTTACAGTAGCCTATAATATGCTATTAAGGGGGGGGGGGGGGGGGCTCGAAGGGGGTCTCGCCCTGGGTGTAATTCAAAGTAGAACCGCCACTGCCAATCGCGCTTACATCACAGCAAGAAAAAACAATGGAGAAAATAGTAACAGATAGGCTGACATATTATATGGAAAGTAAAAGCTTGTTCTGTCCTTTTCAAAGTGGTTTTCGTAAGGGAAGAAATACGATGGATGCAATCATATGTTTGGAGTCAGAGGTGAGGAAAGCTCAAACAAATAAAGAATTTATGGTGGCTGTGTTTTTTGATATAGAGAAAGCTTACGATATGTTGTGGAAGGAGGGATTGTTGATGAAGCTTGAGAAATTGGGTATTGGAGGTAAGCTTTATAACTGGGTTCTTGAATTTTTATTTGGAAGAGAAATTGAAGTCAGAGTTGGCACGGATTATTCTAGTATGTATGCTGTGGAGAATGGTACACCGCAAGGTAGCATCTGTAGTCCAATACTTTTTAATATTATGATAAATGACATTTTTGATCAAATTGATAGAAGCATAGGCAAGTCTTTATATGCAGATGATGGGGCCCTTTGGGCTCGGGGGCGTAATCTGAAGTACCTGGAAAAGAAGATGCAGGGTGCAATTGTCTAAAAAACGATTAGTTGGCCGAACAACCATTACTTATAAAAGTAATTGGATCAAACATAAAAAATTAAGTATTCATAACTTTTCAACGTTTACTTAACATATATAGTGTGTGTAACACAAACATATAAGTTATAGGTGCACTTAAATGTATGTATAAATAAAATGAAAAATACATAAGGCATGTCAACATGTCAAAATTAAGTAAATCTAGCATATCATTTTAAGTACTATATTAGCCACGTGATATGCAATTTCCCTTGATGCCTTTCCAGACAAAAATTTTAAGCCATTTTATTTCACAGCACATGTGAAGACGTTGAGAAGAGGTAAGCTTATTTTTTGTACTTAGGCCTACACATGATCATTTATTGCATTTTTGGTCAAGAAATTTACTTTTAACTGAATTTCAGAATTGCTACAAATTTTGCATCAACAATTAGAAACGTGTTACTTACGAATGTAAACGTTTGTAGTCTACATGTTAATGAATGGAATAAGTGTTTTGCACGCGAGTATTTGAAGAGTATATTGTGTTTTTTCAAAAGATATGACCATGATGTTGGCTTATGCATTAATGATGTGTTCACACAGAACGTGAATTTAATTATTTGCGATAGCAGATTACATTCATAGTCAATGCAAAGACGCGAAGACGCATCATTCGCGCCGGGCGTCGCGAATTGGGTGACTCGTTTGCCGCGAACGTCTTCCTCGGTAGAAAAATTTGAACTTGAGCGGGCTGCGGAAGATTCAAGCATCTAACTAGACGCGACGTGTTTGACGCGTTCGGTTACCAATTCGGACGGCGCTTAATTTCTCCCCCACGGATAGCCTAAATTATAGGCCTACTTTATTAGCGAGTTGTTTTTGGATAAAACAAATGTACCTTGCATATTTACAAATTCCCATATTCTCTATCTATACATGGATCGCGGGGAAGGGGGCTTTGGGCGCGGGTTAGCTTGGTAACGTTAACATAAATATTACATTCAAAAACACATTGCCTACAGCTCCGTGTGCACAATTTATCATTAAATAATGGCAATCTTGATTCTAGCACAATATTATTCCTAAATGACAGCGACAATTCAGTAAATTAAACCTTCAAAATTATTATCAAAATAAGTAAATACCCTTTAAACAAAAGTTTAGCTTCAAATAAAGATTGTAGATCTTTACTGTTTTGCAGTAGTTACTGTTAAAATGTTTTTGAAGAGATTCGTTCAAAACCTCTGGACAAAAGTCATTAATTAACTTCTGTTTTGTTTAAATTAATAGATATTTATAGACAAATTTAGGCATTTTATAATGGACTAATTTGTTACATTTAATAGTTTTTTATTGATTTTAAATATATATATATATATATATATATATATATATATATATATATAGGCCTATATATCTTCTGCCCACCAAGCCTTCATTTCTTTGATCCAAGAAAAAACTGTAATATTGTGACTATTATTATTATTATTTTAACAACTATTTTCTATTTTAATATATTTTAAGATGCAATTTAAAAGTTTTGGGTAAAAAATAAATAATAAAGTGAAAGGCTTTATTGTGTGTGATTTGCATGTTTAATTAATTTTAAGACATGTAAGCTGAAGATCTAAAATAAGTTAAAATGGTTGGTTCAACTGATTTAATTGTCTTATTTTTATATATAAATGAGCTTAAATGTTAAGTAAACAGAACTAAGATTTGTTTTGATCTCACATGGCCTGCACTGTGTTGGATTTACTTAAAAGATATATGCACCATTTTTGCGTCATACTTTTTAAGTAATCCGTAATCATTTAATTAAGTAAATTTTTAACTTGGAATAATTTTACATAAAATAAACTTAAATATTTTAGTTCACGTGACATTCTTTACTTAAAAATATATGTAACGTGATGCATACATTTTTAAGTAAAGAATGTTGCGTGAACTCAAATAATTAAGTACATAACAAAGATTTTCTTGTTAATTTTAAGTAAAATTATTCCAAGTTGGGATTACTTAAAAAGTATGATGCAAAAATGGTGCATATATATTTTTAAGTAAATCCAACACATCATTTTTTAGAGTGAGGAATGGGCTAATAAGTGGGGCTTCAGGATGTCTGTTGCTAAGACCCAAGTTATATGTTTTTCAAGACGACATAAAGACATTACACTGAAACTTTATGAGCAAAAGTTGGAACAAGTAAGTGCTGTGAGGTTTTTGGGAGTTATATTTGATGAGAAACTTACCTGGAAACAGCACATAGAGTATGTTCAAAACAAATGTAAAAAAGGTAATAATTTGTTGAGGTGTTTATCTGGTCAGAACTGGGGAGCTGCAAGGGGAGCATTATTAAGGATTTACCAGGCCCTCATGAGGTCTTCCCTTGATTATGGCTGTCTAGCATATATGGGAGCTTCTGAAAGTCATTTGATTAAGTTGGACAGAGAACAATCACAAGGATTGCGTATTTGCTGTGGAGCTTTTAGGTCGTCTCCTGTTGCAGCTTTGCAAGTTGAAACTGGAGAACTCCCGTTACGATTAAGGAGAGTTAAGCTAATGTATACATACTGGGTCAATCTCCAGGGTCATAGCTGTGGGCACCCAGCAAAAGCTGTATTGTAGGATTGTTGGGAACATCAGGAGTCTGTTTACAATAGTTTTGGGTGGATTGGGGATATTAAAGCTCAAAATGTAGGCCTGACACAGTTTAAGTTCAGTTCGACAGTACCAAGTCCATCTATACCTCCGTGGATATTTATTATGCCAGTAGTGGATTTACAGATACAACAGGCACTGAAAATGGAAAGTAGAGGTACACCAGAAGGGATCATTGTTCAAAAATATTTTGAGCGGTTTGAAGAGCATCTTGTAATATATACCGATGGGTCTAAAGACCCCAGCAATGGCAGAACAGGAGCGGCAGTGAATATACCACAGTATAATATCAAAATGAAAAGGAGAACTTCTGATTATCTTGCAGTATACTGTTGAACTAACTGCCATTGATTTAGCTCTTAACTGGTTGCATATGAATTACATTGGAGGCATAAACAGAGCTGTAATTGCCTCAGACAGTCAAGCTGCGTTATTGAGCATTAAAACAGGAAAGTCATGCAGACTAGATATATTATACAAAATATATCATAAATTACATCAGAAAGATACATAACAAAGATGTCTGTGTTCAGTTTGTCTGGGTTCCAGCCCATGTAGGTGTTGAGGGAAATGAAGAGGCGGATACTCTAGCTAAACAGGCCCTGAAGTTAGAGGTGATTGACATCAGTGTTCCGCTGTGCAAAGCTGAGGGGAAAGCTATTATTCAGAGTAAAATGAATGATATGTGGCAAGAGCAGGGGGATAGTAACGACACTGGCAGACATCTTTTCTGTGTGCAAAGAAATGTGGGAGGGAGGAGGTCTAGGGATGGAAGCCGGAGAGAAGAGGCAGTGCTAACGCGTTTAAGGATTGGCCATTCAGGTCTCAATAAATCGTTGTTCATTATAGGGAAACATCATACAGGAGCCTGTGAATTTTGCAGTCAGCCAGAAACAGCTGAACATGTCCTGATAGAGTGCAGTAATTACAAGGAAGAGCGTAATTGTTTAACATCAATCCTCCATAAAGAAGGGAAAACACTCACTTTAGTTAATATATTAGGAAATACATCCAAAAGTATTAAAAACCAAGTGATAAAGTTTCTCAAAAATACAGGGTTGTTTTACCGTATTTAATATTTGAATGTTTATACTATAGGTATAAGTGTACATCCCTCTGACTATCCTCGATGATCACACTCCAGTCCGGTAGGTGGCGGTAAATGCACCTTAAGTTGGTTTGCCATCCGACTGCTAAACTCTTAAAGAAGAAGAAGAAGAAGCCCTATTGGCCGCTGGCGCTGGAGCGTACGTCAACGGCGCCGCCATATTGGGGAGAGCAACTTTCCCATACCTCTCATACCGGGAATTGAGAAAAATGCCTGTTTTGTGCGCTGTTTGGAGCTGGACAAACCGCCACACAACTGAAAGCAGCTTTCGAGGAAGTACCTTTCACAAGCAAGACTGAACGTTTGTTTTTGGTTCTATTTGGTCATGATTTAATTTTAGAGGTTAAATACTACTGTTATTGTGTCACGAAATGTAGTTTTAATAGTTTTTCAGTCGACAATGTAGTTGTTTAATGCTCAAATATGTGGTTTGTTTATAAAGATAGCGCCTATTTAAAACGTTATCTGAAGTTTTCGGAATTGTAAGCTGCGCCCCCGCCCAGCGCTCGTTTACCCCGCCTGGAAGAGCCGTACCTCGGCCAGTGCTTCTGACGGTTGCCGCTGGCTCGGATGTCTCTAGTCTAGAGGTTAAACATGAGATATAATTCGAATAATTTGTGTTTATCCTTGGTCTCATTAATCTATAAATGGTTCCCTGGTAAATAGTTTTGGCTGAGGGCAAAGTAAAGTTTCATAACTTTATATTTAGGCTATTTTAACATTGTATCCTGCTGTATGTTTGACTGAAGCTACTTATAATGGCTAGCCCATTACTGATAAATAAAACTGAAATTTAACAAAAAGAGCTACATATTAAATATATGTCACTATTTAACTTATTTTTTGTGTGTGTATATTCTGTTGTTGAAATGTCTTATTCTATTGCTATTATTCTATTGCTACTATAGCATTATTAATAAACTACTTTTATCAATATTTTTATATAATTATACTAGTATTCATTACAATTTGTATTTGCTGTAAACTATTTGTTTATTTTATTGACAAAAATGTTTACTATTACTTCTCACTTTATGTTATGATTACTATTTGCATTGCACTGTATGCCCAGTTGTACCACAACATAGCTATTATCATAAAGGATCCATCAGTTATCAATGTTATTGCTAAAATCTGGTCAATCACATAAAATGCTTTTTCCCACAATGAGAAAACTTAAATATCTCAGTATGGGGGTCTTCGCCATTCTGATCCAAGAATGTTTTTATCCAGAAAAACGCTCTCACCCGTTTACTTACATTTAATTACAGTGCAGTCTTGAAATAAAAATAAATCTTACCTGGTAATAGACATACTGAAGGTACCGGTAGGGTATCCTCTGTTCAAAAGCACCCAACGTCTCTGGTTTAGGATATGATTGGGAAAACACAGGGAAGTTTGTTTTGCACATTTTTAGACATGCGGCTCGCCTTATGATGTGTCCCATGACCAAGAGCGTAGTGTCCGTGCTGTTCTCATATTCCTGCCACACAGCGCTGCAGTTCTGACAGCAATACGATTCGCTGTCTTTCAGCAGCCGATGAAGCCGAAGGCTTAGCTTCAGATATTTAACACTCTGTTTCCAGTCCTGAGAAGAGTACATCTCTAACGAGTGTCCGTACGCAGAATCCAGTGGCATGAGGTCGTTCGGTGGAAAGCTTTTGAAGTTGTATTTTTCATACTGAGCCTCCACAGTAGAGAAATGAGAATATCCAGTACTGAAAAACACGAATAAACATAGTAGTTTTGTTTGGCCCATGGTTTTGTTCCTCAGTGTAAACTGTGCCGATCCCTGTCTAACGAGCACGAGCGGAGATTCATGTCAGGCTCCACGTATAATCTGTGGCTCTCTGGGGTTGAAAGAGTTTGGTGGAAAACTCTGCATGCCTCTCAAATTCTGGTCTGCTCTGACCTGAAGGACTGTTTTCTGGGTCTGAAAGCCCGTCGATTTTAAGTACCCAGCTAGTGGGTGTCCCTTCCGCAATTTTTTCCTACTTATTTTTATAGGCCTTCTTTTCCTACTTATATTTTTATATATTTTTATAATTTAATAATAAATTATTATTAATTTATAGCCTAATAGCTAGTGGTTGGATCATTAATTTATAATTTAAAGGTCAGTCTATTAAAATGACCTTAATCTGAAAGAAATACAGCGTAGCCAGAAAAGAGACACTTGGGTGTACTGTGTGTGAAACTGCTGGGAGTGAGTGATCGGATGGAGTTTAGGACCGCGTGGTTGTTGCTGCACTTCTATGGATTCTGACACGCAGTAGGCTACAGTAGCCCACAGACTGAACATCAACTTTTTTTCCGGCGTGTTTGTACAGAATTTCACAAGTTTTAGTATGACATCTACATGACGCTATTCGAATAACTAATTATAATTTTTCACATTTTGCTGTAATTATAAAACGGAGGGTTTATCTTGGCGTCAGTTTCCCTTGCAGAATACGCTAATCGATTAAAACAAAGAACGACGCTGCCGCTTCTCATCGATCTTCTTACATTAAATGGCGATAATACCAATTCTCGTTTTTTCCCTCACTCTCATACATGTTTTATATGGCCAGTTAGAAGATGTGATTATTGATCGATACTTGATACCAATACACTGTTCGAGAGAGGTTCAGGTCGGAGACTATATTCGGTATCAGTATAACGGCACATTCGAGGATGGACGGAAGTTTGACTCGAGGTAAGTGAAGTGAGCATATGCTAAAATTCCTAAAACTTTGGAGTTAGAGCACACTAAGCTAGTTTTAATGATTCGGTCATATTTCATCTGGGTTTTTCATTTTTTTAAACTTATAATTCATTTTCTAAATATCCCACATGCACATCAAACTTCCAAACTCATCTCTCTCTCATATTGTGCTCTTCCGGTCAACATCTGCTTGCACAACTGCCGCTGATGTGGCTGCCATTGATGGCATAGGATGCTTGTCAATGTTTAAAGGAGAACTTCGGCGAACAATGAACCTTTTTTCTAATAAAACATCAGTACCTAGTCAATCGTTCTCTGAGATTTGTTTTCGTGATAATCGAATGTAAAGAGTTTTATCTCTAAAAAACTGTTTAGTGTATAGTGCTAGTACTGGGGGCATTGACTATAGTCATGTGAAAAAAGTGCACTTTAGTGTACTTTTATAAAGTGTACTTATTACTAAAATAATACACTTTAAATGAATGCACTTAAGTGTGACTTTAAATAGAATTTTTTCGGGGCACTGAATGCACATTAAATGTAATTTATTTCAAATATATCACATATTAAGTTGAAATAAAGTGTAATAAGTTGCAATTAAGAGTGATTTTTTGGAACAACTTAATTGGTACTTTAATAGAACTTTACATACACTCTCACAATTGTTTCCAGTGTATTTAAAATACAGTTAAAGTGCACTACACAATATAATGACTCAATTAATGTGAACTAAAATATACTTTAATGTCAGTCAACAATACACTTAAGTGAATTAAGTGTAATGTTTTCAACAAACTTAATGCATATTATATGTAATTGATTTCAAATGTATCACAGATTAATCTCAAATTAAATGCTATTAGTTGATATTACAGGTGGAATACCTAAGATTTTTGCATTAAAATATCCCAAAATCACAAGGCCAATGTTATATATTTAGTTAAGATGATAACTTACAATATTCCAAATGTTTCAAACAATGTTTAAATCGCGAGAAAATTTATATTTTAACCAAGGAAACGGGGCGTGTGAGCAGGGGTGAGCTGGGAGTCGCCAGTCAATCGCGTCATATCCACGTTACCTCGGTTTCCGCTCGTACTAGGCTACGTGTAGTCCTGGACAAATGCGGTAGTTCTAGTTGTGCGTTAGCGTCTATCAAGCAACAAACTTCAGCTTGTTTCGCGCATTTGTTATGGAAGGGAGCACAATTATTCTTTTCAGTTTTTCTCGGAATGTGAACTGCTGGCTGTAAAGGGGGTCGCACACCGGACGAGAAGCTCCGCGTCGCGTCTAGGACAACTCCAGGTAACGTTATCGCACACCGGACACGCATTTTCTCATCAGTGTATGGCCAGCAATATTGTTATGTTTAATGACATGAAAGGAAGATAATGTCTGTTCTATGTTATTGTACTTTGTAACGTCTGCAAGAGTTTTAAATCTGCCCAGATGAAGACAAGGAAAAAAAACAGTGGAAACGAACTGGTAACGTTAGCTCCACGAGTGATTTATTGCGGCCCTTCCCTAGTTAGGCACACTGTTCACATACATGTTGAAAGATGCCAACAGGGAAATTAACACTGCAAAACGTCACAAAAACAAAGTGGAAGCAAAACACAATACAACAAAATAACAGCCAGCGATAGAGCGGTCATCTCTCTTCACAACCGTCTTCACTCTACTGAGCGTGCGTGCGCGCTCACATTAACAGCACGCATACAATAACGTACGCAATAGACGTAGCTATCTTAAAGGCGTATTAACATGTCACCAACACTTCTCAACTTTAGGTGGCCGTTACAACTGTACAATTAAATACAATCGTTGCTGAGTCTGCATTCTGAAAACTTTACCTCAGAGCATCCGTTCACTGAATGAATTGAGAATCTCAACTGAAAAATCTAATAACATCAGCTTTTGTATTCAAGCAGCTGATTTCTGTAAATGAATGCAAAACTAAATCCATATTGCAGCATAGGGCGAAGTCAGGATCCATTAGCAACGATTTGAGACAAAAATAAGTCACTTCGTCCAGTGACTCGTACTGTAACATCTGTGATAACTAATTTACTTTTAAACCAGATTTTTCTTGCGGTTATTTCAGTTTAATGAAAACAAGCATGTCATTAAACGCAACATTTATAGAAATCGAACTTTACCTCATCCATGACAACTAATTTTCGATTCCCGTCTGACTGATTTATCCACGGTGGAGTTGAAAACAACAGTTCCCATCATTCCGCGTTCCTCCACGTCGTCATCAAGCAAAGCCGTTGTTGTTGTTTTGAATGTAGCGCCCTCTAGCGGCATAAAATCTTAGGCATTCCACCTTTAACCTGTTAACTGTCACCCCCCCTTTTTTGAATAGACATGAAAATGCACATTTCGAACTTAAATGGTTGTAATTCAAGAATGCTTTGGAATATAGACATATGATTGGTCTTGTTTTAAAGAAGACATTTGGCAGATTTTTGTAGAAGTGAAATAAATTAAGAAAGTGAAACAGAAAAAAAGTTATAGAGGTTTGAGTTTATGGAAATGTACAATGCAAAAATATTAATTATTCATATTTTACATAAAATATATATTTTCAAAACCTGGGCTACTCTAAAACGGCAGAAAAATCAAAGCCAAAAATCTGAACAAGTTGTGTTTCAAATTTTAGGTTGATATCTCAAAAAATGAGCTTTCAGTAAGATTTTGTTTGAGCGCAGTACCAAACTTTTTCACTAGGGCACAATCAGACTCCATTACTGCCCATATAAGGGCGCCTGCATTTCCATTCGTGTTTTGAGTGATATGAACCATTATTTTCACAATTTTCATACAATTTCTGAAGTAGAGATCCTATTCAGAAGTAGTATGGGAAGTTTGGCAGATTTTGATATGAATTGAACCTCTAAGAAACACATACAAAGAACACGCATGTAAGTCATAGCTAGCTGCCACGTCACAAATGGTGAATTTATTATTTTTTTCTTGATATTTCAAACTTTTCAGACCTTTTTTTTCCAAAATAATTGAATGGATTCTATCTTTTGAACTTTTGGCATGAAAACAAACTGAGGTTTCTACCATTTTTTCATGATTTTTCATGTTTACTGCTATTTTAAAATAAAGGTCTGAACACGCCTTATGAGTATGAAAATATTCTTGTTTTATATTGATAAATTATGACTCCTCTGTAATATATTTTGAAAATCAGTCACCAAATATGGAAACTAGAGATTGTAAGCTTTCAAATGATATATAGTTTGTCAATATTATTTAAGGTATTTACTAAGATATTATTGTTTTAAAAATATAGTGGCAAACGTCCCACCTGTGGGACGGTGACAGTTATTTTTGAAATATGGTAAAAGTGTACTTCCAAATATACTGACAAGCAATTAATGTCAACAAAAATATACTTTAATTATATAATAGTGTACTTGTTTATTACATTAAATACATTTTTTTAATAAAAAAAATATAGTTGACTTGACTTGACTTGACAGACTTTATTGTCATTCATAATACAACAAGTGTATACAGAACGAAATTTCGTTTGCATAGGCCACAGTTTTTAGCAGTTTCAATGCAGCATAAGTAAATGTTCATCCCCTAAATAATTTACTATCAAAGTATCTAGCTCCATATCTGACAGCAGTCAAAGTATAAGACAACTTATTTATCAGTCTGATGGCTTGGGGGACAAAGCTGTTATAAAACCTGGAGGTCCGACACCGCATACTGCGGAACCTCCTTCCGGAGGGCAGTAAACTAAATAGACTGTACAGGGGATGATAGGGGTCCCTGCAGATTTTCCTGGCCCGAGCTACACAGCGGTTCTCTGCAATGTCCTGAATGGAGGGGAGAGAGACTCCGATGATTCTCTCTGCCGTTCTCACCACCCTTCCAACATCCTTCCAGTCAGAGGCACTGCAGCCTCCACACCACACTGAGATGCAGCTGGTCAAGATGCTCTCTATGGTGCTTCTATAGAAAGTGGTGAGGACAGGTGGGGGCAGATGAGCTCCTCTCATCCTCCGTAGGAAGTACATTCGCTGCTGTGCCCTCTTCACCAATGATGCAGTGTTTACAGACCAGGTGAGATCGTTAGTAATGAACGCACCCAGAAACTTTATGGTACCAACCACCTCCACGTGTATGTTGTTAATGAGTAGTGACACATGGCTGGGCTGGTTCTTCCTGAAGTCGACAATGAGTTCTTTGGTCTTGTCAACGTTCAGGATCAGACTGTTATCACTGCACCAGCCCACCAACTGCTCCACCTCCTCTCTGTAGGCCAAATCGTTGTCATCTTTAAATAGGCCTACCACTGTTGTGTCATCTGCAAATTTCACGATGTAAATTGTGGCATGCCTAGGAACGCAGTCATGTGTCATCAGGGTGAACAACAGAGGACTCAGGACGCAGCCCTGAGGGGAGCCCGTACTGAGAGTAATGACACTGGAGGTGTTCTGTCCGACCCTCACTGATTGAGGTCTGTCAGTGAGGAAATCAAGCAGCCAATTTCGCAAGGGTGTGTTGAAACCTATAGGTCCCAGTTTTTCTACCAGATGTTGAGGAATGATGGAATTAAAAGCTGAACTGAAGTCCAGGAACAACAGCCTAACATGCGTGTTCTTCTTCTTCAAGTGCGCAAGACTCAAGTGCAGGACGGAGGAGATGGCATCCGCAGTGCATCGATTTGGCCGGTAGGCAAACTGGAAGGGATCAAACATGAAAGGGAGTCTGGAGATGATGTAGTCTTTAACTAGCCGTTCGAAGCACTTCATTATAATGGAAGTCAGTGCGATGGGCCGGTAATCGTTTAATGAGGTCATCCGAGATTTTTTTGGCACTGGGATGATGATGGCAGACTTTAAGCACGTTGGCACTATGGCTTGGTCTAGCGAGATGTTAAAAATGTCCGTCAGAACACCAGCTAGCTGGTCTGCACAATCCTTGAGCACTCGCCCCAAGATGTTATCAGGGCCTGGGGCTTTCCGGGTGTTTACCCTCCTCAGAGACTTCCGTACATCAGCTATGTCCAGGCAGAGTGCTTTTTCCTGCTGAAGAGGAACTGCCTTTTCTGCGCGAGTGCTGTTTAGTGCCTCAAACCTCGCAAAGAAACTATTTAGCTCATTGAGAAGGTCAATGTCAGTCTCCCCCCCCTAATGGAGGTGTTACCTTGTGGTTAGTGATAGCTTTTATGCCTTTCCACATGTTGCTGGTGTTGGTTGAGTCATGGAACAAATCCTCGATTTTCTTACTGTGTGAACGCTTTGCCAGCCTGATGGCACGGTTCAGGTTGGCTCTTGCTGTTCTCACCCCCTCTGCATCGCCAGACTTGAAGGCAGCGTTCCGTGCTTTTAGCATCTTACGTACTTCTGCAGTAACCCAGGGTTTCTGATTGGCTCGGGTAATGATGGTCTTCATGACACTAACATCATCCGTACATTTGCTAATGTAGGCTGACACCGACATGGCATACTCATCAATGTTCGTATGACCGCCATAAGTGGCAGCCGTCCTAAACATGTCCCAGTCAGAGCAGTCAAAGCAGTCCTGAAGTACCTCCATTGCCCCCTCTGGCCATACTCTCATCTGCCTCACTATAGGTTTCTCTCTGATGAGCAGGGGCTTGTATGCGGGAATTAGCATAACGGATAGATGGTCTGACGAGCCAAGTTGGGGGCGGGGGGCTGCTCTGAAAGCACCTTTGATGTTTGTATACGCCTTATCCAATATGCTCTGTCCCCTAGTTGCAAAATCCACATGCTGGTGGTAGTGTGGAAAAACTGTTTTCATGTTGGCCTGGTTGAAATCCCCAGCCACAATGAAGATACCCTCAGTATAAGTGGATTGCAACTCACTGATGGACTGGTAGAGAACAGACATAGCCACCTTCGTGTTAGCACTGGGAGGCACGTAAACAGCAGTGATGATAACACAGCTAAACTCCCTGGGTAGGTAGACAGGCCTGCAAACTACAATCAAAAACTCAATATCCGATGAGCAGTGAGTTAAAACTGTCCTAGCATTTTTACCCCAGTTGTTGTTTGTGTAAATGCATAAGCCACCCCCTCGGGATTTACGGCTCCTGTTGGCTCAAAATGTAGCGAATCCTTCCATGCTAACAGCGTTTTCCGGGATCGATGGATTTAGCCATGTCTCTGTCAGGATAAAAACACAGCAATTTCTAAGCTCTTGTTTTGAGGTTAATTCCAGCTCCAGGTGATCCATTTTTCCATCCAGCGAGCGGACATTTGAGAGAAAGATAGATGGAAGCGGTGTTCTGTGGGGGTTAGCTTTTAGCCTAGTTGTTAATCCTCCCCGACAGCCGCGCTTCCGCCTTCGGTCGCACCGCCTCCTCTTCCTTCTCTGTCGGCTTGTGTTGGTAGGCGAGTCCGCTGATCTCTCGGCCGCTGGCACTTGCCGGCATAGCACTCCGAGGCTATTTAGACACTCCTGGACACTTTTGTTTACTAACCCGAAGTCGCTGTATGGCCGCAATTCCAGTAAATATTGACGGTCATACACATACCCCATCCCATGATAAGTGGCGACTGTTTCCGTCGTCACAAGCAAAGTAGTGTTCGAAACTGTCCTGAGCCTATAGACCTTTTTCACAAAAACCAGAAATACGTAATCGTTGTGGAAACGGAGTTCCCATCAACTGTCGACACATTAGAAAAACCTACTCTGGGAGGAGAAAATTGATCAGAGAGTCTTTAAAACTTCGAAAAAATGTAAACTTGTCATGGTCCAGTTGTTGATGACTTTGTAAAATGCTGTGGTGATGCTTGTCTTGCGCAGCCAGATGTGTCTCATTAATTCAGTTGTCAAAACAACATATGCATTAATTGTAAGCAATCAGAATGGATATCCTATGTATTTAATTCAGTCTGGACTAAAAAGACTATCCAGTGTTATTTTACATTGGATTACTTTATTCAGTTTCTGTAGTATGACACACAAAAAAAAAAAAAAAAAACTACTCCAAACTACTGTTCTTTTTTTATAAATATCGTATTTGTGTTAGGTCTACATTCATTATAGTCGAATCGAGAATCAAATAAGGAATTGAAATCGAATCGAGATTCGAATCAAAATTGAACCTGTGAATTGATACCCAGCCCTAAAATCTCCGTCCTCACCAATTTCAAAATCAAACCTACGCCACTGATTTTACGTTTATTTCACCCGCGCGTTTCTATGCTATCTGTTAATTTGTGCAAGTGAGATGAGTAAAGATCTTGCATCTGTTTTATAAATCATCATTTGTCTGTTTATGAGCAGCACATACAATATATTAGCTATAGCTATATTAAATTGTTTATGATACAACTTACAGTTAAAAATATTATGTAAAATATGTGATAATAACATTGATTGAGCAATTGATGTAAGTGAAAATATAAATGCACCGAATTAAGAAAATAGTATTTATTTAACAACTCTAATCATAGTTGTAACTCTATGTTTACAGTAGGCACAATTGTCATTGCTTATGTCTAGCATGAGTCCATTTCTTCTGTTCGCGAACAGTTGTGTTTCACTCATTAATCTGACTATGCATCTGTAACCCCTCACACCCGGGTCCTACTCGCCCCGCTCTGAGCGGGCCTCGAACCCGGGTCTCCAGCGTGAGAGTAGTGCGCTCTAGCAAGGAGGCTAAAGACTGCAGCCTCTAGCGTCTGTCGCTAGAGTGCCTATTGATATCGGGTAGTGAGATTTACTCACACAGCAACTACTAGCTGGCCTCCGTTACACTCACCCCCCTAAACCTCACTCTCATCCGGGTCACGGCACCAATGTAACCCCTCACACCCGGGTCCTACTCGCCCCGCTCTGAGCAGGCCTCGAACCCGGGTCTCCAGCGTGAGAGTCGGGCGCTCTAACAAGGAGGCTAAAGACTGCAGCCTCTAGCGTCTGTCGCTAGAGCACCTATTGAGATCGGGGAGTGAGGTTTACTCACACAGCAACTACTAGCTGGCCTCGAGAGCGGTTGTTCTTCTGCGTTGTGTAATTTTAGATGTTTTTGAATAAAAGAATTTTCCACGCAAAGCTGGTGATATGAATGATGAATTTAATCACAATGCCTGTATGATAAACACATAAACAGACAGGCACTGTTAACTTCAGCTCTTTTGCCTGCTAATCACAAAATACATGTTTAAGTACACCAGTTGGTTAATTACGAAACACATAGTAAATGCAATGCACAATATCTATTAATAAAGTAGACTAAATCTTTAGTATGCGTACCAAATATACGCATTTATATGCATGTGTCTCAAATTTCACTAAATCGAGATGTTAGTCACTTAGCCATTAACATATCTCACTCGTGACGCACACACCGCGCCGCCATTTACCGCAATGCAGGGTTGCCAACTCTCACGCATCTGGCGTGACACTCACGCATTCAGCCTCAATCTCACAGTCTCACGCTCAACATAGAAATCTCACGCTAAATTAGACATTCTTCTGGGCTGTATTTTTTTTTGTATTACTATAAGCAAGTTCAGGCTCTTAACTACTGACTGGACGCAGAGAAAAATCGCGGAAAAAGATGACACCGACACCGACAGACTACAGAGAAGTTTACTCCTGATATGGAGCGTTTTGGCGCTTTTAAATGTGACAGAACGCAGTAGCGCGTCAGTTCAAACGGCACGTGATACAGTTGCCTAGGCTACAACATCCACAGGGCACGAGCAAAATACTGTAGGCTATCTGGTAATCTCCCGCTTTATATTACAGTTTTTCTCGATTGTTTACACACATTTTCTGGTACTTGAGACACAATGACCACAACACGTAACTCATTCACCAACTCCCTGAACCAATTCTGCTGAACTACAAGCACAATTCCTGCTTTACACTCAAATTGCAGTTCTAAAACACACGTTTTTCAAAACACTACACACAATTCTCTGCATTTGGCACAATTTTAATGCAGAAAATCTCTTGTTTTCATGAGGAACACACATGCCATTCAAATATTCACACTGACTCGTCACATGGGCAAACACATTTCACACAGTTTTACAATTAGCGATCAGAGCTTTGGCATAAAATACCAAAACCAAAGAGAGGATGCAGCATAGATATTTTTTTTATTTATTTTTTTACTGTAACAGCATAAGAAATTCTGTTGTTTTGTATGTAGACCACTATATGTGCAACTTTGTGTTGGTTGGGGTGTACAAAATGTGGGATCCATCTCCCATTGATTTTGTGGGAAAAATAACATATATTTGTTACCGTGTATTTGTGTGTTCTGGGTATAAAAAACAATATTCTCAAATATTTTACAACACAGTTATGTATGTAATATCTGTAGTAAGTGTAACATTGAACAAAAAAGGCCTAAGTCATTATGATGAATGGAGAAGAAGTGTTTTCCATTGATCATAGTGTGTTACACTGAGCACATCAGTGTTCAACTGGTTCTTATAAATGTCTATTCATATGATGGTTTGTTTGTGTCATTTGAAAACAAAATACCATTTTGAGAAGAAATAACATTGTTTTGAATGTAAAGTTTCATTTTGCAGGAGAATTGAGGGGTTTTGCCAATTGTGTGAGTGTTTTTAGATTTGTGTGTAGAGTTCTGAGAATATGAGGCATTCTTTCAGAAAATGTGTGTAAACAATCGAGAAAAACTGTAACAAACTGTCAACACGGGCTTTTGCGATGCACAGAGAGACGCTGCGCTGCCTATGACCTTGAACGTGAGTTAAGAGCGTACATTTGCACTACGTGCCTGTCTTTTTAGCAAAAAAGATATCTTTCACTAAATATCTACAGTGGCGTAGGGCGAGGGCGTGAGGTGCTGATAGCAAACTTTGACGCGTTCGACCCGAGTTCGAATCCGGCTTTTACTCTCTCTTCTCATCTGGTGTTTTCTCCAAAATAAAAGCTCAAGGGTTTATTTCTTGCAAGTGAAGAAATTAGGACAAAACTATTGTAATTTTCCTATACAATAGTGTAAGTAAAATATACTTTTGAAATATTCATTTTCATTTATACAGCAGCCTACATAGACTAGGCCTATATGGATTTTACGTAATAGGAATAATTATATAAATCATTATTACATTATTATAATAATCGTTTATTGCATCCTAAAAGAGACTGAGACTTTATATCATAAAGTCTTTATATCATAGACTTTATATCATAACTAAAAAGATGTTTGATCACTCTTTAATGTCCAGGTACAAGTCGAGGCTTTTGCTTTGTTGAATGTCACAGTTCATGATTAGAAGCCGGTTAAAACTCTTAATTTTGAGCTCTCAAAGTGCACCAGATTGATGCAATTAACCTTAAAATGTACAAAATTTTCTTCCGGGGGAGCATGCCCCCGAACCCCCCTAGAAGGACAGAGGTCTCAATATAGTTTTAATAAATCATATGGGAAAGAACAATAATGTATGAACTTTACTCCCAACTGTTTTTTTTATGTTGGACAAACTATACATTGTGCCCTACAAGATCTTGTGACCCCCCCCCCCCAACCCCACAAAAAAAAAAAAATCTCACTCCAAGCAAAACTCAAAAGTTGGCAACCCTGCGCAATGCACTACACACTCATTACCATTTCACAAATGAACTTAATTTAACAATTTAATGACACCAATTAATAGTCAAATATAATACTTAAATGAATACTCTTTCACAAATGATTGTTTAAACCTAACATGAACTCTTATAACTCAAGTTGTATATCTGTCACGGATCCATCTGCGTCAGCACCAGACACCTTCACTCCGCCCACTCGTTCCAGCTCCCCAGCCTTCTAATTACCGTCACCTGCCCGCATCAATCACCGTCCCAATCATCCTCCCTTTATAAACTCACTCCTCACAGTCACTCACCGTCTGGTCTCGTCGACACTTCGGCTACAGACTCCCACTACTCTTACCGCTACGAAAAGGATTACTTACCCGCTTGCATCAGTCCCATCTGCCTCTCATCTGCTCCTGGTCCCCGGTCTCCTCCTGTTCATCTGTCCGCTGCTTCCACTCTCCGTCTCTCCGTCCTGCACAAGATAAGATATACTTCATCAGACTGTTTCCCGCTGCATCTCCGAACTTTCTCCATTACATACTCACCTGCTGTTTAATCCTACCACCTGTGTCAATAAACCTGGTTATTCTCATCCATCTGAGTCCTTCTAGTCTGTGACAGAAGACCAGACCAACAAAATGCTGCAACCTACCCCGAGCACCAGCGCTACACCGACCCCACCTTCTCCTACCATTCCCCGGACTAGCGCTCCAGCACTCTCCACATCCACCGTCACCACTTCTTCCCCATCTGCCTCTGTCAGTCCCATGGCCCAACCAGCGCCCTTCTCTGGCGAGGAGGAGGAGTGCAGCGGCTTCCTCCTGCAGTGCGAGCTCTTCATGGAGATGAATCCATCAGCCTTCCCCACCAAACGATCTAAAGTCGCCTTCTTCATCTCACTCCTGCAAGGTCGAGCGCTCAATTGGGCTCATGCCCTGTGGAAGGATCGAGGTCCAGTTACTCGGACGTTTACCGCTTTCTCCGGTCATTTCATCGAAGTATTCTCGCAGTCTGCACATTCCATCTCGGTCCAAGACCAGCTGTACCGGTTGCGGCAAGGGAGATCGTCAGTCGCCTCCTATGCTCTGCAGTTCCGCACCCTCGCTGCCACTCTCGGTTGGAACGAGAGCGCACTCATCACCGCATACCGTCATGGCCTGAATCCTGACATCCGCCTCCAGCTCGCGATTTATGACGACACCGTCGGAATAGAGAGCATCATCCAGCGATTCATTCGCATCGACCAGCGACGCACTGCATGCCAGCTCGACAGCCCTGCACTTCCACCTCCTCGTCCAGCGTCCCGTCATCACAGTCCTCCAGCACCAGAGCCAATGGACATTGGTACAACGCGACTGCCAGTGTCCGAGAGAAATCGTCGCATCACCAGCGGTCTGTGCCTGTACTGTGGAGCCTCCGGCCACCTGCTCGCCTCCTGCCCCGTTCGTCCACCCCGACCCGCTGTGAGTACGGTCCACCTACCACTACCCATTTCCTCTTTGAAATTTACTGCGGCCACTGTCACTTATCTGAACCGTTCCGTTTCAGTTCAGGCGCTGATCGACTCCGGATCAGCGGCCAATTTCATCGCTCTGTCCACATTAAACCGGCTGCAAACCAAGCAACGATCCATCCCTCACAAACTGCAAGTACAAACCATCCTAGGTCAACCTCTGGGGCGTGGCCGGGTAGGACATCGTAGTCCCGACCTGGGGCTGGAGATCGGCTGGCTCCATAAGGAGGAGATATCTTTCCTGGTGCTGGAGGGCTCCACGGCCGAGATCATCCTGGGACGCCCCTGGTTGGAGACCCATTCCCCGCATGTTCAATGGTCCACCGGCGAGATCCTACGGTGGGGTAAGGACTGCTTCCATCACTGCCTGCCATCTGTGACGAGGACCTCCGTTCATACCACCACTCCGCCCGTTCCCCTCTCCACCACCTCCGTGGAGAGCCCACCTGTGGGACATCCTCCCGAGATCCCCTCTCCCTACCGGGCGTTCCAGGATGTCTTCGATAAACATCAAGCGACCACCCTACCTCCACATCGGCCATGGGACTGCGCGATCGATCTGCTGCCCGGGGCGGTCCTACCGCGAGGTAAGATCTACCCTCTGTCCATCCCGGAACAGAAGGCCATGGAGGAGTATATCCAGGAGGCTCTCGACCACGGATTCATCCGACCATCAGTGTCCCCTGCCGCTTCGAGCTTCTTCTTCATGGGGAAAAAGGATGGAGGCTTGCGCCCCTGCATCGACTACCGTACCCTCAACCAAGCGACTGTTAAATTCCGCTATCCTCTTCCTCTGGTCCCAGCCGCCCTGGAACAACTCCGAGGGGCATCCATTTACACCAAGCTAGATCTTCGTAGTGCCTACAACCTCATCCGAGTCCGGGAAGGAGATGAGTGGAAGACCGCCTTCATCACCCCCGCGGGGCACTACGAATATCTCGTGATGCCCTTCGGATTGTCCAACTCACCCGCCATCTTCCAAGGTTTCATGAATGAGATATTCCGCGATCTCCTCAATCAGTTTGTCATCATTTATATCGACGATATCCTCATCTACTCCCCCGACCTGACCTCCCATATCCATCACGTTCAAACAGTACTCACCCGGCTCCGAGATTATCACCTCTATCTCAAACTGGAGAAATGCGAATTCCACCAAAGCACCATCCAATTCCTCGGTTACATCATCACTCCCCACGGAATCACCATGGACCAGAGGAAGGTGAAAGCGGTACTCCACTGGCCACAACCCACCACCCGTAAGGAGCTTCAACGTTTCCTGGGGTTTGCCAATTTCTACCGCCGGTTCATCCAGAACTTCAGTCCCATCAGCTCTCCCCTCACCGACCTTCTCAAGAGTGGGGCCAAGTCTCTATCCTGGAACGACCGAGCCACCCGCGCCTTCCAAGACCTCAAATTCGCCTTCAGTTCCGCTCCTACCCTGGCCCTTCCGGACCCTGCCATACCCTTCCTCGTCGAAGTGGATGCCTCCATCTCGGGGGTAGGAGCGGTCCTCTCTCAGCGGCAGGGGAACCCATCTCAACTCCATCCATGCGCCTTCTACTCCAAGAAACTGTCCCCGGCGGAGCAGAATTATGACATCGGCAACCGGGAGTTACTGGCCATCAAACTCGCGCTGGAGGAATGGAGGCACTGGCTGGAGGGAGCCCAACACCCTTTCACAGTGATCACGGACCAACGTAACCTCGAGTACCTACGAGATGCTAAGAGACTCAATCCCCGTCAAGCCCGTTGGGCCCTGTTCTTCACACGCTTCAATTTCTCAGTCACCTACCGCCCCGGAGAAAAGAATGTGAAAGCAGACGCTCTCTCCCGTCAGTTCCAACCCGAGGTCCCTCCTTCTGAGTCCGAAACCATTCTCTCTCCAGCCGTGGTGGTCAGCCCCATTCAGTGGAGCATGGATGACCACATCGCCGAAGCCACACAGCTTGAACCTGCTCCGCCGGGAGGTCCTGAGGGACGGGTCTATGTCCCAACCCGTTTACGCCTGTCCCTCATGGACTCAGTTCACACCTCTCCGGGCTCTGGACACCCAGGCAGCCAGTCCACTCTCTCGCTCGTCCAACAGCGCTACTGGTGGCCGGGTATGGCCCAGGATGTCTCCCGGTTCGTCAAAGGATGCTCAGTCTGTGCCATGGCCAAAGTTCCCCGTCATCTCCCAGAAGGCAAACTGGTCCCTCTTCCCATACCCACTCGGCCCTGGTCCCACCTCGGAGTGGACTTCGTCACCGACCTGCCCGTGTCTGACAATCATACCTGCATCCTGGTAGTAGTAGACCGCTTCTCTAAAGCGTGCAAGCTAATTCCCCTTCCAGGCCTGCCAACAGCCCTTGAAACAGCAGAGGCGCTGTTCCAGCACATCTTCCGAAACTTTGGTATCCCAGAGGACGTCGTCTCCGATCGAGGACCTCAATTCATCTCCCGTGTGTGGAGGGCCTTCTTCAACCTTCTGGGAGTGACCGTCAGCCTCACTTCGGGATACCATCCCCAGTCAAACGGCCAGACTGAGCGGAAGATCCAGGAGATTGGGAGATACCTGCGGTCATACTGCCACGATCATCAGGACTGTTGGAGTCGTTACCTGCCCTGGGCCGAGTATGCACAGAACTCCCTCCGACAAACCACCACCGGACTCACCCCATTCCAGTGCATACTCGGTTACCAGCCTCCACTCTTCCCCTGGTCAGGAGAACCATCTGATGTCCCAGCAGTCCACCATTGGTTCCAGACGAGCGAGAGAGTCTGGGACTCAGCTCATACTCACCTCCAGCGGGCTGTTCGGAGACACCAGAACCAGGCCAACCTTCGCCGCACCGACGCCCCTCACTACCTTCCCGGACAACTGGTCTGGCTCTCCACCCGGGACATCCGTCTCCGACAGCCCTGTCGGAAGCTGAGTCCCAGATACATCGGACCTTTCGCGATACAGAGGCAGATCAACCCCGTCACCTACCGGCTGGCCCTCCCCGCTCACTACCGCATCGCACCCACCTTCCATGTCTCCCTGCTGAAGCCTTACACTAACCTTCTCTCTCCTTCTTCCCCAGGGTCTGGTGCTGCGGAGGTGCCCCCTCCTCCTGCGGATCCCGAAGACGATAACATCTATCGAGTCCATGAAATCCTCGACTCCCGACGACGGGGCGGCCGCTTGGAATATCTCGTGGACTGGGAGGGATTCGGTGCTGAGGAGAGATGCTGGGTCAACCGGGAGGACATTCTGGACCCCTCATTACTCCAGGACTTTCACACCACCCACCCAGATCGTCCAGCGCCCCGGAGCCGTGGTCGTCCCCGTCGTCGGTCCCGTCCGCCAGCTGGAGCTGGCCGTGGGGGGGGGGGTACTGTCACGGATCCATCTGCGTCAGCACCAGACACCTTCACTCCGCCCACTCGTTCCAGCTCCCCAGCCTTCTAATTACCGTCACCTGCCCGCATCAATCACCGTCCCAATCATCCTCCCTTTATAAACTCACTCCTCACAGTCACTCACCGTCTGGTCTCGTCGACACTTCGGCTACAGACTCCCACTACTCTTACCGCTACGAAAAGGATTACTTACCCGCTTGCATCAGTCCCGTCTGCCTCTCATCTGCTCCTGGTCCCCGGTCTCCTCCTGTTCATCTGTCCGCTGCTTCCACTCTCCGTCTCTCCGTCCTGCACAAGATAAGATATACTTCATCAGACTGTTTCCTGCTGCATCTCCGAACTTCCTCCATTACATACTCACCTGCTGTTTAATCCTACCACCTGTGTCAATAAACCTGGTTATTCTCATCCATCTGAGTCCTTCTAGTCTGTGACAATATCAAGTGCACAGTAGGGCTGCAACAACTAATCGATAAAATCGATTATAATCGATTATGAAAATCGTTGTCAACGAATGTCATTATCGATTAGTTGGTCTGATTACGTCACGGGGATTGTTTACATGCTACATGCGCTTCTTACATGCGCTTCTTACGTGCGCTTCATGAGGCACACACGCAGTCTCTCTCCCTCGCCGGTCTGTGCGCAACACGGACGGTTTGGAGCACATTATCTTCTGTCTCGCATGCGCATTCTTGATTCCGTGAGTTTGAACTAATTTGCGGGCATCAGGAAACCGCTATCAATATGCAGCATACACGAAAATCATTCACCTTTCGGCAAATTCGCCGTTTTGAAACCAAAATAGGTGACCTGCGTTAATCGTGTATACTTTATGAAGCCATACTGTAGTATAATGTGAGATAGAAATGTATATTTAAGTCATTAAATTCAAGTTAACGTAAGCTTTTCCCTCCACTGCGGCTGTCAGTCATTCTCTATTCGGTGTTCAAACAGCGCGTCGCGTTACCCGCTTGCATCAGTCCCGTCTGCCTCTCATCTGCTCCTGGTCCCCGGTCTCCTCCTGTTCATCTGTCCGCTGCTTCCACTCTCCGTCTCTCCGTCCTGCACAAGATAAGATATACTTCATCAGACTGTTTCCTGCTGCATCTCCGAACTTTCTCCATTACATACTCACCTGCTGTTTAATCCTACCACCTGTGTCAATAAACCTGGTTATTCTCATCCATCTGAGTCCTTCTAGTCTGTGACAATATCAAGTGCACAGTAGGGCTGCAACAACTAATCGATAAAATCGATTATAATCGATTATGAAAATCGTTGTCAACGAATGTCATTATCGATTAGTTGGTCTGATTACGTCACGGGGATTGTTTACATGCTACATGCGCTTCTTACATGCGCTTCTTACGTGCGCTTCATGAGGCACACACGCAGTCTCTCTCCCTCGCCGGTCTGTGCGCAACACGGACGGTTTGGAGCACATTATCTTCTGTCTCGCATGCGCATTCTTGATTCCGTGAGTTTGAACTAATTTGCGGGCATCAGGAAACCGCTATCAATATGCAGCATACACGAAAATCATTCACCTTTCGGCAAATTCGCCGTTTTGAAACCAAAATAGGTGACCTGCGTTAATCGTGTATACTTTATGAAGCCATACTGTAGTATAATGTGAGATAGAAATGTATATTTAAGTCATTAAATTCAAGTTAACGTAAGCTTTTCCCTCCACTGCGGCTGTCAGTCATTCTCTATTCGGTGTTCAAACAGCGCGTCGCGTTACAACAGTTAACATGATGAAACTCTTTCCAAGATGATTCAATGTTATTATTATAATTGATCCGTAGATAAAGGTCTATGGTTTCGTAATATAATGACTATCTTGCTAGACTTTTATTGCTGTAACTTAATCACTTTCTACTGAGTGTCTGTTAGATCACAACACTAGTAGACTCGGCGCACTATAATTGTTCTTCACGTGCACAGTAGCCTAAATGAAATTTAAAACTGTTAAAAGAAAAGGCTGAATAAACTATTGCAAAGATACTGTATAATACACAGTCAATATTGCTTCCTTACTAAACAGCTGTGCATCTGATTTTTACGATGTTTTTCATGAATGTATAACAACAATACAAAGAGCAATGTGTAACGTTTTACCAGAGATAGTGCTACACTTATTGTCTCTTATTTTTTCCCCACTAAGGAATGTTTTTTTCACTAAATGTTCAGATTTTATAAAATTATTGTGCACTTGTGATTTTTCTAGGCTAAGTTTTTCTGAGTTATCCACTAATCTAGTTTACAATAGCATTTTTGTCATAGGTTATAGTCATATATATTTTTTTTATTTGTTGTTTTTCTATATAATGAAGTTGTCTGTATTAAGAAGATTGTTTAACACACAAAAGAGTGTGGTTTTTAGGGTTTTAGGGTTTTATTTAGTTATAATAAACAAAAAAATGAAATAATTTTTTATCCGATTAATCGATTAATCGAAAAAATAATCGTCCGATTAATCGATTATCAAAATAATCGTTAGTTGCAGCCCTAGTGCACAGAGCTCATGAAAACGTACCTCTCCTCAAGCGACATTGCAGGAAAGAGGATGAATCTCCGATTGCACTGCTAATTGAACCTCCCTCGTGCGCATGACGTCAGCCGACGTGCATACAGTGGTCGTTACCCTCAGTAAGAGCACACGAACGTCTTTCAAAATAAAATGCCCCGAAATAAATAATAAAAATAAAACAAAATTATTTATAATCTGGTGTAACAACATATCCCTGCTACACATCCGTGTATTTAATTGGCATTGGCTCGTGTGTGATAATATGGATCTTATTAATATTTTAAGTAATATAATTGATGTATAAGAGATTATTTTTCGTCTTTCTCTGGCTCCCTGTACTGGGCGAATGCTAAACCGGAAGTGTCTATCCGCACACTTGCCTGTGTCTTACCTTAATGCCTTTCTTATGATAATGCCCCTTAATTCTATCATACTTTACTTATAAAAAAATAAAATCAGATCCAAAAGCACACACATCCACAGCAAAAACACTCAAGTTGGGTGCTCAACAGAAAAAATATATATAATTAAAGCTGCAAGCAGCGATGAGCGGGCCCTCGCACCTGTAGCGCGTCGGCATGTGAGGCGGCCGCATTGCATATTTTGCAGCTCAGCAGGTGCGGCTGTGCATTTGCTACTCTGCTTCATTAAAGGTCACTTCCTGTTACCAGCAGGTGGCGTTATTACTGTGGGTGAATGTCGGCATGTAGATTTGTTCAGGGTGGGACTCTTGTCAAATGTGGAAAATTTCATGCAGATCTGGGCATTTACAACCAAGTTACTACAACTTCCTGTTTCATGGCGAATCATCGACGCCACGGACATGCCCATCGATGAAAATGCGCAGAGAGCACAACTTTACATCGTCAATGCCTTTAGAAGGCACAGCAGAAATTTGAAGTCGATCCGACTAAATCCCTAGGAGGAGTTCGTAAAAGTAAGGAGTGTGTAAATCGTCCCAAAATGGGCGCCAAATTCAAAATGGCCGACTTCCTGTTGAGTTTAGGGTATGGGTTCTTGAGGCTTTTTTTTGCGTCTTGATATGATACACGTCCCCACCAAATTTCCTGCTTGTAGGTTGAACATGGACGAGGGGCTAATTTTTTCAAATTTTCTAGGTGGCGCTAGCGTGCCATTTTCCCATGCCCATCCGCGAAACTCAAAAAATACGAAATTTTTCACCAGTACTGACATGCGTGCCAAATTTGGTGAGTTTTTGAGCATGTTGCGGCCCCGGAAATGGCGCTTACTTTGCAGAAAAAAGAAAAATTAAAGCTGCAAGCAGCGATGGGCGGGCCCTCGCACCTGAAGCGAGTCGGGGTGTGAGGCGCCGCGTTGCATATTCTGCAGCTCGGCCAGTGCGGCTGTGCATTTGCTATGCTTCTTCGTTAAAGGTCACTTCCTGTTGCCAGCAGGTGGCGCTATGACTGTGGGAGAATGTCGGCATATAGATTTGTTCAGGGCGGCACTATTGTCAAATGTGTTAAATTTCGTGCAGATCTGGGCATTTACAGCCAAGTTACTACAACTTCCTGTTTCATGGCGAATCATCGACGCCACGGACACACCCATTGACGAAAACGCGCAGATAGCACAACTTTACATCGTCAATGCCTTTAGAAGGCACAGCAGAAATGTGAAGTCGATCCGACTAAAGCCCTAGGAGGAGTTAGTTAAAGTACGTAATGAGTAAATCATCCAAAAATGGCGGTAAAATTCGAAATGGCCGACTTCCTGTTGAGTTTAGGGCATCGCTCCAAGAGACTTTTCTGTGCGTCTAGACATGGTAGATGTGCCACAGAAATTTCGTACATGTCGGTCAAACATGCGACGGGGGCTGCTTCGTTAAAGGTCATTTCCTGTTGCCAGCAGGTGGCGCTATTACTGTGGGTGAATGTCAGCATGTAGATTTGTTCAGGGCGGGACTCTTGTCAAATGTGTAAAATTTCGAGGCAGATCTGGGCATTTACAGCCAAGTTACTACAACTTCCTGTTTCATGGCGCATCATCGACGCCACGGACACGCCCATCGACGAAAATGCGCAGATAGCACAACTTCACATCGTCAATGCCTTTAGAAGGCACAGCAGAAATTTGAAGTCGATCCGACTAAATCCCTAGGAGGAGTTCGTTAAAGTACTGAGTGTGTAAATCGTCCCAAAATGGGCGCCAAATTCAAAATGGCCGACTTCCTGTTGAGTTTAGGGTATGGGTTCTTGAGGCTTTTTTGTGCGTCTTGATATGATACACGTCCCCACCAAATTTCGTGTTTGTAGGTTGAACGTGGACGAGGGGCTAATTTTTTCCAATTTTCTAGGTGGCGCTAGGGAGCCATTTTGCCACACCCATCCGCGAAACCCACAAAATATGAAATTTTTCACCAGTCCTGACATGCGTGCCAAATTTGGTGAGTTTTTGAGCATGTTGAGGCCCCGAAAATGGCGCTTACTTTGCAGAAAAAAAAAAAGAAAAAAAAAATTAAAGCTGCAAGCAGCGATGGGCGGGCCCTCGCACCTGTAGCGCGTTGGGGTGTGAGGCGGCCGCGTTGCATATTCTTTTTTTTTTTTTTTTTTTTTATTTAACAGTCAGACATACATACAAACAAACCAACATAGTGCAGTAGTGAGCAATCTTGTAAATCCATAATTCCAGCAGTGGCAAGAGTGATTAAAGGCCATGGTGCAGGTTAAACACCACTGTCGATTAATGGGTAGATAAAGCAGTCAAGATATGTATATAAAGTTAGAAATGTCTCCAAAATGGTGTTAAAGTCTAGTTTTTGAAGTTTTTGGTTAGTGACGGTTATTTTTCACGCAACTCTGCGATGACGTCACATGAGGCAGACGCGGTGGAATGTAGCCTCAGCCGTTCTCAGCTACTTGAATTAATTCTAGTAGCAGACTGGCACTGACTACTATGGCGTCTAATTGGGATGAGGAAGAGGTGGCAAGACCCACAGTTAACATTTATGATGGCCCACAGCCATACAATTTCGAACCGTTTAGACGTGAGAGGCCAAATGAGGAAATACCGAGAGCCGATGGCCGTCAAAGACAAATAAATGCATGGTCAGAGGAGAATGAATGGAGAGTTGGTGTAGTGTCCTGGTGAGTTGCTACCATTTAGAACGCAGCAATGACCGCTGGAGCTAGTAGTCAATGAACAGCAGTGCATACAATAACATCTTAATATTTTTTTTTTACTGTCAGTGAATAGCATCGATTGAAAGTCAACGTTTTCTTTTTATCTAGTGACTGATTATGTCGTTGGCTCAGAAAAGTAACGTTACCCTAAATTTAGTCCGAAGATCTATAAATAGAGGCATATAATGCAGGCTTGACAGTCCCACCTGTGAACTTCTAGTGTTTATTTCTAAACTTTTACCTCTTTCTCCGGTGAAAATGCTGTTTCACCATAGCCGACGCCGAGTATTATTGATAGTGGCAACTCGTTTTCCTCGCGATTTATTGTCATTGACACAGTCAGGCTTACCGGGAGAGGGAGTGAGTAGTAAGCGTCTGTGTCGCTGTGTTTGGCAGGTGTCTGTGTGGGCGTTGTCGTCCCATGGAAACTGTGGTGGAGAGCTTGTGTTGTAGGGAGGTGAGCGCGTTTTGGTCGCTGGTCGAGGATCTCACCCCGCGGCCAGCAGATGTAACGTGCCTAACGCAACATCCTGGATTTGAGGCATGCTGTCTGAATCCGTTTGTGCTACAAATAGCATATTCACACTTCAGGCAGGATCATGGTCCCCTTCAAGCCAGCACGCACGAGTATGTTCATGGTTTATGTTTACTTTACCAATCTTTTTACAGGGAGTCCTTTGAACAACAGCTATAAGTGACAAGAGAAATGTTGCATGCACAAACATGCATAAGAGACAGACCACAAATGACATTTCCAACCTACTTACAGAGTTTAAAACTTACAAATCTTTCCTACTTATCCCTAGGCAATACCGGTACACTGCGTACAGGCAGGTTATACGCTGGGCTTATGGAGTTTTAGGCAGGAGTATAAGGAAGCCTCTACCCTCTTGTGTGGTTTCAACCATAAGGCAAAATTTCCAAAGTGGTGACCAGACCTATCAGGGCTTTCAATGGCCTCGTTTGAATGAGAATGAATAAAAATAATTCTGTAAATAAATATTAATAAATAAATATTCTGTTGTGATCGCCCAATTGCCCTTAAAATGTTATAAAGTACACAGTACACATGAATTTTAATAAGTAAAAACAGTTTATTGGCATTGCTTGTATATAAGGGTTACTAAACATTTATTGAACAAGGACAAAGATTACTGAACAAAGACACAGGTTGCAAGTAAAACTATATAAAAAACTGATGAATGGCTAGACCTGATACCTTTCATAAATAATAATAATAAACATTTATTTGTATAGCAATTTTCATACATGGAATGCAACGCTTTAATTTCAATAGTACTGTAGCAGAAGCATTATGTACCAATTGTAGCTTTGCTAAAGAACTTTTCGGTAGGCCAGTGTACATAGCATTGCAGTAATCAAGATGATATAATAAAATATATATGAGTTGCTTAGCATCATCCAAGGATTAAAATGTTTGACTTTTGGCTATATTTCTCAGATGCCTGCAAAAGTGTGGTCTTACCTGAGGGTCAACTGATGGTTCTCGTACTCTCTCTCTCACTCACACACACACACACACACACACACACACACACACACACACACACACACACACACACACACACACACACACACACACACACTTTTATGAATGCATATGCAGTGATGCATGCAAAAGCACATCAAGCAACAACACCGCACACAGACGTTGACAAGGCACATTTAAAATGATTGGTAAATTATTTTGAATTACATACAACAAAGTTCATGCAAATAACAGACAGAGGAGCAGACATGCAGCATGCAGGACCCCGTGAATGGGGTACAACGACAATTATTGCCACTTACAAAGATGAAATTTTTTTTAATGATTTAGTGCAAAGTAAAACCAAAGCAACAGTGCACAAAGAAAAAAGCAAAACATGCAGAATACAGGAAACCACCACCAAATGAGATGACAGGGACAGTAGGAAAGAAGATAACTAACAACTAAAATAAATACTTACAACTAAATCATTGGAATTGTCTGTGGAAAAAAAAAAAAAAGTGAATTTAGGTTCTCTTGTAGCGTGACTGCTGGGCTAGGAAGAGGCTGACGGCCTCCTCCTTAGGAACCTGTTCAAAGGATTTGGCGATGGGGGCGGGTGCATCAGAGGACAAATTAGCGCTAACCTCTCGAAGAGCTGCAGGTGAATGGGTGTAGCTATCCTGAAGGGCCTTCATCAATGATGTTGCATAACCTGCAGTCATAATCATAATAATAATAATACTTAATAAAGATCATTGCCAGTGATCACAGATGTCTCGTGAGCCATCTCAAAATATGATGGAACTGCATGACACTGCTTACCATATGAAGCTGCCTCTTTGATGGGACGCACCACATGGGCACCTTTTCTGAAGCGCGGATACCGCACGCAGTACTTCTCCGTCCCATCACTTCTCCGTGCTGTCTCCCGGTTGGCATTGTGATTATAATGCAGTGCCGCTAAGAGAAGCCTACAAAATAACACATTTGAGAAATTTTTTGAAACTTGGTTTATGTATGACAAAATCATACAATAGGCATGATAATAGGTACTATTATTATTATAAAAGGCATAATAATTGGCTGTATTATTCCAATCATACAGCCAATTATTATTGCTGTACTGACCTGCTATACATCCCAAGGTATGAAAACCCTGTGTGCTTGGGCGCGAAGTGTAAGATGAGGGAGTGGTAAGCCTCAAGGGAGAAGGTCTGGTGCTGTGGAGACAGCTGTCGAACATCTTTCAGTAAGGCAGTCCTCGTGATAATATTTTCTAACTTTACTGCTGCCAATGAGCCTGCAAAGACCAAGACAGGGAGGCAGACAGACAAACACAAAGATGGAAAACGTATAAATAGACAAATAGAACAAGATAGATTCAGCCAAAAAAAAAAAAAAAAAAATTTAATGGAAACACATGAAATGGTCCGGCATATGAATTATAGCAAACAAACAGTAAACAAAATGTTATGAGATTGCCAGGGAATGAAAAAATAACTTAATCATCATAGGTCACATGTCAAAGCACTCAGACAGCAAATACAACAAAACTGTAGAGCGTACATAATACCACATGCTGTGTGTGCTGTACCTGGGTCCAGCCACTCTTTGTTGCGCTGATCCCCGTCTAGAGGGCCATGGGCACAAATGGAGAAGGCAGGGGTGTCATGGTCATGGATGTCTTGGATGTGATTGACTAAACTTTTCCATTTAGCCTCCATGACTGCTGGGTTGCCGTCTGGGGTTGAGGCTGCAGTCCAATAGAGGTGATTCACTATAGCTGGCCTCCACAGCTGTAGTTGGTCACACTCTTTTGAAGCTGCATCCAAGGCCTTCCCCAGACCTGTTTTAGAACAAATGGTATTAATTGATGTGCACTAACAAAAACTGCTTCAAGGTTCCAACAATGGATACATACTTTTGGCAATGTGCCACACATCAAAATAATGCTGTGTCCCTTCAGGGCACAGCTCCTCTCTCACCCATTTGGCAACCTAAGGAGAAATAAACAAGCTTTGTGGATGATTGACCTGTGTGGCCCTCAGTGCATCAGCAAACCACAAATATCCGGCTTCAGTGCAATTCAGATATTTACATTCTATACTGCATTTTTATTGTAAATACCTGGCGATGACGGTCCGTGATCAGCGTTGCCAAATGCAGGTCCTTTCCCCTCAGCAGGCTGACACTGCGCTTGAGCCCTTCAAGCTCACACCATGAGCTGTTGGGTACCTCTGAGCTCTGCAATATGACATAACAGTGTAATGTACTGTAGAATGCTGGTGTTGTTGAAGGAGACGTGAATGAACCGAATCAGTTTACTAAATTGCAGAGTTCATTTCTTTGTCTAATAACATCAGGTTTACCTGAACAAGCTGAACATCCACCACCTTGTTCACTCTGTCCTCGATCAGAGAGTAGGACCCATACTTTGCACAGTGCCCAGGAGAATCTGACCTGGAATTAATTACAAATTTGAATTTAAATTCGAATCTAATTCAAATTTGGTTTCAAGTTTTTAATAACCAAGGTCTGTAAAGATCATCCACCATGTCATCTGCAAATGTCAAATAAAGCCACCCTACAGGATAACAAATAACAAAATCAAAATGTGCTATGAGCTCACACTGGTTTACCTGCAGTCACCAGCAAGAACTAGCCCACCATCCATTGCCCGTAGGTCACTGAAACTCTGTGCTTGATCTTTTTGCCAGGCCTGAACAATTACTGGGATGGTGTAGCAGCGCTGATGGCGAAAGTAACTGCTCGCACTGATGCACTGCAGGCCAAACAGAGTCAGCATCCTTAATGTCTGGGTGGCCAAACATCCAGTGAAATGAATGGCCCCGCTTAACAGGAGGTTGCAGGTTGGCATGTTCCTGTGAAGCATTGGCTGGTTTTGCCAGAATCGGTGGTAGCCACATGATGCACAGACCTGGATATGTAAAAAAAAAAAAAAAAAAAAGTAATCAATAGTACATCAGAATTCAATATAGATTAAGTACTGTACATTACTGGTCAAAGATTTCATATTTTCAATGAAACACACATAACCAATACAGTATAACACTCAAATATGATTCCATCACAAACCAATAGACTAAAGCCAGCCTGGTACATACATTGTAAATTAACTGGCAAGACAGTCAGAGCTATCAGATTGCAATTAGATATTCTGATTTTCTAATCAAATGGCCTGCTGTGTAAACAAAACCGTACCTGCTTGATCTTTAGAAAAGTTCCTTCCTGCTGCACAATGCTCCTATCTGACCTCTCACAACAGACCGGACAGATGTCAAAAAGGCACATAAGCTCCTCTCGGCAAACAATGAATTTGTCAATGCCACTATAACAACAAAAAAAATTGTTGGGGGGGGGGGGGATCATATAAACTAACAAAGCTACAGTACACAAAAATGAGCATTTAAAATAGTCTATGTTGGTTTTAAATTATCTCACTTGTGGTGGGGGTCACACGTGTAAGGTGGCTCATCCAACAAGTCCTCCTCATGCTCCTCATGCATCGGCTCTTCGGGCACCCACGATGAGTCACTGATGACAGAGGCATTATCATCATCATCTGTCTGTTCAGGACTAGCGAGGGGAGTGGAGGTTTGTGGGCAGAATGATGTCTGTGTGCCCACGCTGACCATCTTGGGCTTCAGGTTAACCTGCACAGCTGTGGAGAGGCAGTAAACACCCAAATATGTGACAATCATGGCAAATCTAAACTGCTATGTTTTTTGGTGTAGGCTATGTATTAATTTAATCAATGTATATGGAAATTTTCTGATTGCATAGATACTGGCAATGTTTTAGACTATATGATAATATCTACCCCTTAAAATACCCAAGTTTTACCGTGAGACCATCGGGGGGGCTTCAAAGAACACTGTGTCCCAGCGTCAGAAGTGGAGGAGGGCAAGGGCTGATCCCCAGTATAGACACTCTCCACAGTGTCTACACTGTCCAAAGTCTCCTGCTGTGAGGCGTCTATCAACATCTTGCAAAAACAAATATGAAAAAGGGTCAGCAAAATGCCAGTGTGTAGTGGTGAAATAAGAGGTGGGCATACTATGTAAACTTAGAAGTGATTTGCAAGCACATTGGATGCACATGAAACATTTAATAATTTATTTTCAACTTGGAAGTACTGAGAATTATTTACTTATCTTTGAAATTCCATGACGATAAGTTAATATTCCCAGTCATTTCATAAGTCCATCAATAAAATGGGACGTGTGTGCTACAACTAACGTTAGTTTCCCAGTGGAAACAATAACCTATGGCACAGCCGTACCAAAATCAAAACAGTGCGAGTAGGTAAGAAAAATGCTTCACTACAGCCCTGGCGACACGGTCAAATATACAGTGAAAGAGAACCGTAGCAGTCAAAAACAAAACGCAAACACATTATTGCGAAAGCCGCTTGATCTGATCCAAACACTCACACATGATATGGACTTTTACCTCAGGGCAATATTGATTTTATTCTAATTTTCATTCGTGAATTACCAAATATGCTCTTCTAATGTCAGAGTGATCATGCTTGTAAATTAGTGGAGGCTATGTCAAAGGGAGAACGGTAACTTGTACAAAATACACACAAAGCTAGCTAACACGCAGCTTGTAAACATTAACGTTAGCATGATGCTTACCGTGGCAATTTCTCGCTTGCGGCGGCAGACGGTGTCTCTCGACCTCGGGACAGGGCAAGCAGGGAGGCTTGGGTTCACCGACGGCACGGCGGTAGGAAGTAATTTAACACTCCTCTCACTCTTTAAACCAAGTGAGACCATCTTGGCGTCCCCTGAGTTGTAATCCTCCTCTTTAAAATGCGCGCTGCATATTCTTGAGTAGGCGGTGACAGAGCTAGCTGAAAAATCTGCCCGCCTAATCTTCACAAATTGCACCCAGCTTCGGAAAATTCCTTTGTCCTTGGGGAAGGAATGGACCCTATGTCCAGTTTTGCTGGAGTTCTTGCACCCGCCACAAACACAGTAATATACCATTTTGTCTAACTTTATTTATGACCTAGGCCTACTCTTTATCTATCTCTAAGCTATCTGTTATGCTATGCTATCTCACTATATGCTATGCTTATCTATCTATCTATCTACCTATCTATATATCTATCGTTATCTATCGTTATCTATCTATCTATCTCTATCTATCGTTATCTATCTATCTATCTATCTTTACTTATAAATCTGTCACTGTCACTCATTCACTAGCTAGCTACTTCTCGTATCACTCTCCCTCAATGGTAAAGCGGGCGCGGGCTTTCGTCTGTCGTCCAACAGTCAGCGAGTGCCTCATGTGACGTCATGGAATGCATTGTGGGAGAAATAAGAATCCTCGCTTAGCTTTAGCAAAAAGCTAACAAATCACCCACTTTCCCGTGTTATATTTTAAGTTTTAAGTAACCTACAGCATCAGATACAATGGATAACTGTTTAAATGTTTATTACCAACTAGAAAATTGCCAAAAAAGAAAAAAAAAAAACCTGCACCATGGCCTTTAAGTGTTTGATCTAAGTGTGTAAGTGAGCGTGTATGAGCGTGGGTATGTGTATGCGTGTGTACACAAAGTAACCATTTATTATTTATTACCATTGTCATTACCATCACTCCCCACTACCACCATACTGCCCATATTGTTTTTGTAGATTTTTATTTCCATCCTTCCTCCTATGTAACGATTGCCATTGTCAATCCTGTACAAAATATGATAATATAATAATATAATATAATAATATAATATAATATAATATAATATAAGACAACCTTCCCCCACATCTCATCAGTCCCTATCTTTTCTATATTTTTCTTTTTTTTGTGTGTGTGTGTGTTATGTGCAATGTCTAAAGTGCATTAAAAGAGGGAGTACAGTGCGAGAATGTCTCAAATTGGGCCAGAGATGCTGTCCCGTTGAAACTACTTCTCGCCTGTCTTGCCTGCCTTGGTGTTTGCGATGTTTATCCAAATATACTTATTCTTTTTTTTTTCTTTTTTTTTTTTTTTTTTTTCCCTTTTCTATGTTGTGGTGCATTAAAAACCCATGAAGAGATAAGGGGGAAGTTATTGCATTAGTGATGACAATGACGCTTAATTCTAGTTCTACATTCTAATTCTACAGCATTGACAATGGCAATATTGATGATGATAATAATAATAATAATAGTAATAATAATAATAATAATAATAATAATAATGAATGACAATGATGATGGCAGTGGTGATCACAACGGTGAGAGCAAAAGACAGCAACAACAGCAATTACAATGAAACAACAAAAAATTAAATAAAAGTGAAAATAGTAATCATAACAGTGACAGTAAAGATAGCAATAACAATGATGACAAAAACAAGTTCGAACAACTAAAATGCACAAATATTCGTGGGTTGGTTATAGTCTGAGTTAAGAACAGAGAAGGGATTCATAGCTGTAAGAGGTCATAAAGTGTTGGACGGTAGAGGTCAGTTTCCGATGTGTAATTATGAAGGGGAGATGCGAGTTCCATTGCAATGAAGTCTGTAATAAGATTTTTCCAAATGTTAATGTGTAATTTATTTCTGGTTTTCCAGTTCATGAGGATAGTTTTCTTGGCGATGGTTAGCGCTATGAGGAGTATTTTAGAGTTTATAGTTTTATCAGTGATTATTGTAAGGTCCCCCAGCAAGCAAAGGGAAGAAGACAATGGGATGTGGCAGCCAACTATAGTGGATAGTGATTGTGTGACCTCTTCCCAAAAGTGTTTGATTGGAGTGCAGTGCCAGGTTGCATGGATGTATGTGTCTGTAGAATTTTGATTGCAATGTGTGCAAACTTCTGATGTGAAACCCATTTTAGCTAATCTATTGCCTGTGTAATGTGTTCTGTGGAGTATTTTGTATTGTATTAACTGAAGATTCGCATTTTTGGACATGAGATAGACATTTTTACAGATTTGGGTCCAGAAGTTGGCATCAGTGGCTATTGAAAGATCATTTTCCCATTTTATTGTTGGTAAGTATATAGTCTGAAGTTGATTTGAGATAATTTTGTATATTTTAGAGAGCAGTTTTTTTGGAGAGGAAATGTTGACCATGTCTGATATTGCCGGTGGAAGTTCTAAATTTCTATCTCTGATGTTTATTTTTGCCAGGACAGAAGATTTGATTTGTAGGTATTTTAAAAATTCGTTGTTCCCGATGCCATACTCCTGAGCCAGTTGTGGAAATGGTTTAAATGTGTTGGCTTTGAAAATATGCTTAATGTGGGTGATACCCCTTTCCGCCCATGTGTGAAAATTCAATGTTTTTTTATTGCTTATAAAATCACGGTTGTTCCATAGTGGAGTGAGGTTAGATGGAGCTAATGTAGAGTTTGTGATTTGGTGAAATTTCCACCAGGCTGTCAGAGTGGAGGCTATAGTTACTGCATTAAAACATGTGTGTTGTTTAATTGATTTGGTGAGGAACGGTATGTCAGCTATATTTAATTCTTTGCATAGTGATTGTTCTATATCTAGCCATATAATATCAGATTGGGTGGGGTGAATCCATTTGTATATGTATTGCAGTTGGTTAGCCATTGAGTAATATTGGAAATTTGGTGCTTCTAGTCCTCCTTGAACCTTACTCTTTTGTAGTGTAGTGAGTTTTATCCTTGGCGTTTTATTTTTCCAGTAGAAGTGAGTTATAATGGAGTCTAGTGATTTAAACCAGGTGAGTGTGGGGTGGGTTGGAATCATTGAGAATAGGTAGTTAATTTTTGGTAGAATCGTCATTTTTATTGCTGCTATCCTGCCGATTATGGAGATTGGGAGGTTGAGCCACCTGAGCAAATCGTCTTCTATTTTTTTTAGTAGTGGTGTGAAGTTGAGTGTTACCAACTCTGACAGTCTGGAGGAAATCTTAATGCCTAAGTAAGTGATGTGATCCTGACAAATAGGTATTGGTGATTGATGGGGTGCCACATCCCATTTGGTTTTATGTAAAGGGAGGATGGAGGATTTATTCCAGTTTATTGCATAATCGGATATTTTTGAGAAGGACTGGATTGTTTTAATTATTTCTTGAGTAGATGTTAGGGGTTCTTGTATATATAGTAGGATATCATCTGCATAGAGTGAGATTTTATGTATTTGTTGTGGTGTTTCAATACCTTTGATTGCTGGGTTTTGACGGATAGCTGCTGCTAAAGGTTCAATAAAAATGGTAAATAGGGATGGAGAGAGTGGACATCCCTGCCTTGTCCCCCTATGCAGTGCGAAGCTTTGTGATGTTAGTCCATTCGTTGTGACTGTGGCCGATGGTGATGTGTATAAAATCTTGATCCAGTTAATAAATGACTCTCCAAAGCCGAATTTTTGTAACGTGGTGAATAAAAATTTCCAGTTGACCCTGTCAAAAGCTTTTTCGGCGTCTAATGTGGCAATGAGAGTATCTTTCTGTTGTGTTGATGAGTAATGCATTAAATTGTATAATCTGCGGGTGTTATTAGATGCATGTCTACCTTTTATGAAGCCAGTCTGATCAGGATGGATTATATATGGTATAATTTGTTCAATTCTATGGGCTAATGCTTTGCTAATAATTTTTATGTCGACATTTATGAGTGAGATAGGGCGATAGTTAGATGTGAAGGTATGGTCTTTGTTAGGTTTAGGAATGAGTGATATAAGTGCTGTATTCATGTGGGGAGGGAACTTTGCATTGTGTTTTATTTCTGTTATTGTTCTGCTAAATAGTGGGTATAAGGTTGACCAAAAATGTTCGTAAAACTCAGCAGGGAAGCCATCTGGACCTGGTGCTTTATTATTTTGCATGCTTTTCAGTGCGGAGTGAAGTTCTTTTTCTGTGATTGGTAATTCTAGTGTGTTTATTTGTTCCATGTTGAGTTTTGGTAGAATGATGTTATCGAGGAATTGGGTTATGTCTTCTTGGTTCGGATCAAGATCGGATGAGTATAATTTAGTATAGTAATCTTGAAATGTCCTGTTTATCTCAACTGGTGAATTGGTTAGCTTCCCTGCCGAGTTTCTGATGGAGGTTATAGCTGTTTTTTCTTTATTTCTTTTAATTTGACTGGCTAAATATTTTCCGGATTTATTGCTATGGTGAAAAGTTTCTTGACGGAGCCTGTGAATCAGAAATTGGTTTCTTTTGTTTATTATTTCATTGAGCAAAAATTTGTTTTCTCTAATTTCTTTATAGATGCTTTCTGATTGATTATTTGCGTGTAAAATTTCTAGTTCTTTTATTCTTTCTTCCAGTTGTGCTTCTTTTTCTCTGTCCTTTTTCTTTTTATGTACTGAATATGATATAATTTTCCCCCGTAAAACAACTTTCCATGTTTCCCAGAGCAGTGATGCTGATGACTTTGGAGAGTCATTTATTTCAAGGAAGGATGTCCACTCTCTTTTGAAGTAACTGTCAAATTCTGGATCTTTCAATAGTGATATATTAAAACGCCATCTGGTGGGGTGCTTCTGTATTGCAGATGGGTTCAATGTGAGAGTTACCGGGGAGTGGTCACTGATAGTGATCGGATGTATTTTGGTTTCTAAAATATTTGGTATGATTGAATTACTGGCTAGAAAGAAATCAATGCGGGAGTAGGTTTGGTGAACGTTAGAATAAAAGGTGTATTCTCTGGCGAGTGGGTGTTGTAGCCTCCAACCATCGCAAAGACCAAAATCACTCATGAACTGCTTTATTGTTTTGGAGGATTGCGGAGATTTACCTGTATGTTTTGACCTGTCAAATGATGGATTGATTACAGTATTATAGTCTCCCCCTATAATTATTGGACCGTTGGAAATGTTTGAAAGAGAGGAGAAGAAATTTGCAAAGAAGGAGGAATCATCAGAGTTTGGTCCATAGATGTTGCCAATTGTGATTGGATTATTATTGATTGAAATGTTAATAATGATAAAACGGCCTTCAGGATCGGAAATGGTTGTATGGTGGTTAAACTGTATTTTTTTGTTTATTAAGATGCATACTCCTCTTTGTTTTGAATTATAGTGGGAGGAAAAACAGTGGTTGAAATGTGTAGTTTTTAAGCTATTTTGTGTATATTGTGAGAGGTGTGTTTCCTGTATTAGACATATATCTGCTTGTGTATTTTGTAGGTAATTTAAAACTTTATTTTTTTTTGTTAGTGAACCAACTCCACGAATATTCCAAGTTATGAACTTCAAATGCATGAACCTATATTGTATATTTCATAGTTACCTTGTGTGAGTATAAATCTGTGTGTGTGGATGTGAATGCGGTTGAGTGTGTGTGTGTGTGTGTGTAAATCTAGAACAACAAATGACAAATAAAACAGGGAAAACATAGATACCTATAACCAACAACAGAACATATAAACATTGAGCAAGGTTATTTAGGTGCATTTAGAGTACAATGTGCGTGCGTGGTGCAAGTGATTTAATAAAAGAATATGAGGATTATGAATTGAGTATAAATTGAGTATAAACGGATTGGAAATGTTACATTGCTATTATCAATAATCAGTAAAGCCAGGGAGTAGTGTCTTTGTCTCTAAATAATTGTCCATCAATGTATAATTTGTCCACTGTGATGATTGCTTTTTTACCTTGGTTGATCATTGTCTTGCGGATGGGGAAAAGTAGCTTACGTCTGCGGATGATCTCTTGTGGATATTGGTCGTTGAGTCCGTAATGAGTCCCTTTGAGCTGCCGTCCTTGTCGCTGAACCAGTACTTTTTGTTTGAAATGTTCAAATTTGGCGATGATGGGGCGGGAACGGGTGGAGTTGATGTGTTTCTGTCCTAAACGGTGAACGCGATGGAAAGTGATGTGCTCCACAGTCTCCGGTGTAAGTTTGAGCTGATTAACCAGGAAGTCCTTAACAGATTTTTCGGGGTCTTCGGTGGGTGATTCGGGAATGCCGGAGAAGATTAAATTGTCTCTCATACTGCGTGACTGTATATCCAGGATGGTTTCTTGCATGGCTTTGTTCTCGGTGATGACGGAGGTAAGTTGAGTGTTTACAGTTGAAAGTTTTGCAGTGAGTGTGTCCACGGAGCTTTTCAGTGATTTATTTTCTTCTGTGAGTGAATCGACTTGCTGTTGACTGTATTCCAGGCTGTGGCGGAGGTTTTGAAATTCTTTGTGCAGTACTTCGATTAGTGAAAGTCTAGAGTCCAGGTTTGATAAGCGCTCGTTGATTGATAGGAGTATGTCGGAACAGCAGTTTGTTTTGATCGGAGTGGATAATGGTGATGTTGGTGACGGCGGTGAATCGGTTGATGAGGGAGAGTCCGAAATGCGTGGTTTTTTGGCTTTGCGTGATCGGCCCATTGTAACGTTGCAGAGTCTGTTGAAGTGGTGGTCAATGTAATCCTCCAGTTGGTCCAGGTCCGAGTTGTAATCCAGGTTTTAAGTTAGGGTTAAAACGGTTGATTTTGTAGTTGAAAAGCGAGTGAGGGGAAAAAAAAAAAGTTCGTTTGTTTTTCTAGCAGCAGCGCGCTGCCATGTTGAATTAGCACCCAACGCGCACACACACACTACGTCAATACGTCATCACGTACACGTTGCATATTCTGCGGCTCAGCCGGTGCAGCTGTGAAATTTTTTGCAGCTTTGTTAAAGGACACTTTCTGTTGCCACTAGGTGGCGCTATGACTGTGGGTGAATGTCGGCATGTAGATTTGTTCAGGGCAGGACTCTTGTCAAATGTGTAAAATTTCGTGCAGATCTGGGCATTTACAGCCAAGTTACTTCAACTTCCTGTTTCATGGCGAATCATCGACGCCACGGACACGCCCATCGACGAAAACGTGCAGATAGCACAACTTTACATCGTCAATGCCTTTAGAAGGTACAGCAGAAATTTGAAGTTGATCCTACTAAATCCCTAGGAGGAGTTCGTTAACCCCCTGAGCCCGACGGCATCGTCGACGACGCCACACGTCACCTCCGATAAATGTTTACATAACTCGATGACAGATTTATTGATTTTCTTACCGTTTTTTCCAGCAGAAAGCTAACGAGCTAGCCATCACGGGGGTGTCTTTCAGGTCTTTCTAGCCTTTACAGTAGGTTTTCTATCCAGCCTGGAACTTGTGCTTCCTTTCAGAGGTTTTCAGCAATAAATCCAAACGCTTTATGTCAAACTTTGATACTCTTGAAGTCCATAATTCATAAATATTCCGTCATTTTTGCCGCTAGCTCGATGCTAGCGGACATTCTGGATATCACGTGATGTTTTCACGTGATGTTTTTTGACCAATTACAGGCTGATCACTAGTAAACATTGGTGTGCGTCATTACGCATGAACCAAGCGCTGATATAGTGTAGAGAGATAGAGAGACTCACGGAGATGCGCGATTCACAGAGAAACACAGCGAAATGGACGTAAATAAAGCGCTGGTCTATTTTGTTGCATTGCAGGATGATGGATTTTCAGGAGAACAGAGCTTTTTGACAGATGAGGAACTAGATTACCAGGATAGACCCAGCTGAAGTGCCATTTATTTATTTACTTTAAAAAAGTATTATAGTAGTATAAATGTATTATAAAAGAATAAAAAGAACATAATAAATAAAAGAATAAATAAAATAGAAATGCAAAACCTGTGATGTGACCCTCTGTGTGATTGCTGATAGGAACTGTTTTGAGGCTTGGCACCAGTGAATTTCATGAGGCCCCAAACGCCTGGACTTCTTTTGGAAAAATGTCAATAGTTTTTGTTCTGTACAAGTTATAATGTTTATTCCTGTGCTCCAGGACTCCAAAGACATGAACAATTACTGTGGGTGAATGTAGGCATGTAGATTTGTTCAGGGCGGGACTCTTGTCAAATGTGTAAAATTTCGTGCAGATCTGGGCATTTACAGCCAAGTTACTACAACTTCCTGTTTCATGGCGAATCATCGACGCCACGGACACGCCCATCGACGAAAACACGCAGATAGCACAACTTTACATCGTCAATGCCTTTAGAAGGTACAGCAGAAATTTGAAGTTGATCCTACAAAATCCCTAGGAGGAGTTCGTTAAAGTGCGGAGTGTGTAAATCGTCCCAAATCGGTCGCCAAATTCAAAATGGCGGACTTCCTGTCACGTTTAGGGTATGGGTTCTTGAGGCTTTTTTGTACGTCTGGTCATGGTAGATGTACCACAGAAATTTCGTACATGTTGGTCAAACAAGCGGCGGGGGCTGCTTCGTTAAAGGTCTCTTCCTGTTGCCAGCAGGTGGCGCCATGACTGTGGGTGAATGTAGGCATGTAGATTTGTTCAGGGCGGGACTCTTGTCAAATGTGTCAAATTTCGTGCAGATCTGGGCATTTACAGCCAAGTTACTACAACTTCCTGTTTCATGGCGAATCTTTGACGCCACGGACACGCCCATCGACGAAAACGCGCAGATAGCACAACTTTACATCGTCAATGGCTTTCGAAGGCACAGCAGAAATTTGAAGTCGATCCGACTAAATCCCTAGGAGGAGTTCGTTAAAGTACGGAGTGTGTAAATCGTCCAAAAATGGCCGCCAAATTCAAAATGGCGGACTTCCTGTCGAGTTTAGGGTATGGGTTCTTGAGGCTTTTTTGTGCATCTTGATATGATACACGTCCCCACCAAATTTCGTGCATGTAGGTTGAACATGGACGAGGGGCTAATTTTTTCCAATTTTCTAGGTGGCGCTAGCGTGCCGTTTTGCCACGCCCATCCGTGAAACCCACAAAATACGAAATTTTTCACCAGTCCTGACATGCGTGCCAAATTTGGTGAGTTTTTGAGCATGTTGCGGCCCCGAAAATGGCGCTTACTTTGCAGAAAAAAGAAAAAAAAAAAAATTAAAGCTGCAAGCAGCGATGGGCGGGCCCTCGCACCTGTAGCGCGTCGGGGTGTGAGGCGGCCGCGTTGCATATTCTGGAACTCAGCCGGTGCGGCTGTGAATTTGCTACGCTTCATTAAAGGTCACTTCCTGTTGCCAGCAGGTGGCGCTATGACTGTTGGTGAATGTCGGCATGTAGATTTGTTCAGGGCGGGACTCTTGTCAAATGTGTTAAATTTCGTTCAGATCTGGGCATTTACATCCAAGTTAATACAACTTTCTGTTTCATAGCGAATCATCAACGCCACGGACACGCCCATCGACGAAAATGCGTAAATAGCACAATTTTACATCATCAATGCCTTTAGAAGGCACAGCAGAAATTTGAAGTCGATCCGACTAAATCCCTAGGAGGAGTTAGTTAAAGTATGTAATGAGTAAATCATCCAAAAATGGCGGTAAAATTAGAAATGGCAGACTGTGGGTGAATGTCGGCATGTAGATTTGTTCAGGGCGGGACTCTTGTCAAATGTGTAAAATTTCGTGCAGATCTGGGCATTTACAGCCAAGTTACTACAACTTCCTGTTTCATGGCGAATCTTCGACGCCACGGACACGCCCATCGACGAAAACGCGCAGATAGCACAACTTTACATCGTCAATGCCTTTAGAAGGCACAGCAGAAATTTTAAGTCGATCCGACTAAATCCCTAGGAGGAGTTCGTTAAAGTACGGAGTCTGTAAATCGTCCAAAAATGGCCGCCAAATTCAAAATGGCGGACCTCCTGTCGAGTTTAGGGTATGGGTTCTTGAGGCTTTTTTGTGCGTCTTGATATGATACACGTCCCCACCAAATTTCGTGCATGTAGGTTGAACGTATACGATGGGCTAAAATACGAAATTTTTCACCAGTCCTGACATGCTTGCCAAATTTGGTGAGTTTTTGAGCATGTTGCGGCCCCGAAAATGGCACTTACTTTGCAGGAAAAAAAAATAAATAAATAATAATAATCCTAACAGTTTCAATAGGGTCCTCGCACTGTTAGTGCTCGGGCCCTAATTACCCTAACAGTTTCAATAGGGTCCTCGCACTGTTAGTGCTCGGGCCCTAATAACCCTAACAGTTTCAATAGGGTCCTCGCACTGTTAGTGCTCGGGCCCTAATTAAAGCTGCAAGCAGCGATAGGCGGGCCCTCGCACCTGAGGCACGTCGGGGTGTGAGGCGGCCGCGTTGCATATTCTGCAGCTCAGCCAGTGTGGCTGTCCATTTGGTACGCTGTTTTGTTGAAGGTCACTTCCTGTTGCCAGCAGGTGGCGCTATGACCGTGGGTGAATGTCTGCATGTAGATTTGTTCAGGGCTGGACTCTTGTCAAATGTGTAAAATTTCGTGCAGATCTGGGCATTTACAGCCAAGTTACTACAACTTCCTCTTTCATGGTGATTAATCGACGCCACGGACACGCCCTTTGACGAAAATGCGCAGATAGCACAACTTTACATCATCAATGCCTTTAGAAGGCACAGTAGAAATTTGAAGTCGATCTGACTAAATCCCTAGGAGGAGTTCGTTAAAGTACATAGTGTGTAAATCATCCAAAAATGGCGGTAAAATTAGAAATGGCAGACTTCCTGTCGAGTTTAGGGCATTGCTCCAGGAGGCTTTTCTGTGCATCTGGACATGGTAGATGTACCACAGAAATTTTGTTTATGTCGGTCAAACATGCGGTGGGGGCTGCTTCATTAAAGGTCACTTTCTGTTGCCAGCAGATGGCACTATGAATGTGGGTGAAAGTCGGCATGTAGATTTCTTCAGGTCGGGACTCTTGTCAAATGTGTAAAATTTCATGCAGATCTGGGCATTTACAGCCAAGTTACTACAACTTCCTGTTAATGGCGAATCATCGACCCCACGGACACGCCCATCGACAAAAACGCGCAGAAAGCACAACTTTACATCGTCAATGCCTTTCGAAGGCACAGCATAAATTTGAAGTCGATCCGACTAAATCCCTAGGAGGAGTTTGTTAAAGTACTGAATGTGTAAACCGTCCCAAAATGGGCGCCAAATTCAAAATGGTCGACTTCCTGTTGAGTTTAGGGTATGGGTTCTTGAGGCTTTTTTGTGCGTCTTGATACGATACACGTCCCCACCAAATTTCGTGCTTGTAGGTTGAACGTGGACGAGGGGCTAATTTTTTTCAATTTTCTAGGTAGCGCTAGCGTGCCATTTTGCCACGCCCATCCGCGAAACCCGCAAAATACACAATTTTTCACCAGTCCTGACATGCGTGCCAAATTTGGTGAGTTTTTGAGCATGTTGCTGCCGCAAAAATGCGCTTACTTTGCAGAAAAAGAAAAAGTATAGCTGCGAGCAGCAATTGCGGGCCCAAGCCGGTGGCACCGCAACCCCGATGCATTTAGTTACCTAAAGGCACTGGGATGGTGGTACCGCCGCTTTGGCCCTTTATCGCTGCTCACAGCTATATTTATATTTAATATAAAGCCGGTGGCACTGCCACCTTGTTGCCTTTAGGGTTATTCTGTACGACGTGCAAAAACGTAACCCCCGCTTTGACTGTCGAAAAGAAGTGTATTGTAGAGCTTGCATCAATGCGGACTCGATGCGCTGTGCGCTGTAATTCCATGTGTCTTTAAGCGCATCATTCTCCACTCAAGATGCGCATAAGCGCTTTGTGCCACACTGTACTGAGCCTTTCATATCATAATGCAGTGACGCAATGACAGATTATTAATTGCCTTTCTTGTTCTGTTCTATCTATTATAAGTTGATAATAGATAGGACAGAGCACTAAAAACCTCAAACAAAGCACTAAAAACTAAGGCTGTTTGCTGTGTAGTCTGAGAATGAGCTGTTTGATTTGCACCCTATACACACACACACACATGCACACACACACACACACACACATAAAAAAAACATCAAATGTGTTTTTAGTCAGAGTATTATTTTATACAGAAACAAATATTTGTAATTCAGATAAGAATGAAGTTAGTGTTTTAAAATCTTAAGGAAAACAAATATATTGAAATATAGCACATGAATTTTAAATTCATTCAGCTTCAATTACAAATACAATCTTACTTTTATTTAAAGTAAACTATACATTTAAAAGATGGGGGTTATATGCCTATTTTGTCATTTAAAAAAATTGTTATGCAAAAAGACAAGGACTTAGAGACAAGGACTTGTAGGAAAAATCGCAGCCAGCCACACACACACACACACACATAAAGAGAGAGAGAGAGAGAGAGAGAGAGAGAGAGAGAGAATCGCAGGGGAAATAAATCCATTCAAACTACAATATCTGACTTTCTGTTGCTCAGAGCGAATGACTTTAAATTGGAAAGTTGATCGGCTTGACGAGAACAATATACGTGGTAAGTTTTGTAACTGTAGGTAAAATGAGCAAAGTTATAACACACTTTATGTGTCCTTTTTTAGTCATAAAATTCATTTCCTCGCCACGGCCAGACCGTTCGAGATATCAAAAATCCGTCCGGAATTGAGCATCCTCAATGTCTTGACTTCATGCCCACCGAGTTTGGTTGTGATTGGTAAACACATGCATTGTAATTTGATGTATTTCTCCTAGGACAACTATTTAAACAACCCATAATTCCCAACTTCCATTTGAACTGTCGTAAAACTTAGAGCACGAAAGTTGTTTGGCCTGATGTGATCTATAATTGTACCGAGTTTCATATTAATTCATGCAAGTGTGTTTGATTTATGGACAAATGTTCGAATCCCAGTCCAGGGGGCGCTGTCGAGCCGCCCTGCCACGCCCGGTTACCAGCTTCAGCCCGGCCCTGATGGCCAAGGGTTCTGACCCGTGTGCAAAGTTTCACAAAGGCCCCCGAAAATGCCAGAGAAGTCGCACACAGCACATAAAGGGTTAAAATTAACCTGACAGGCGCCCCTCCTCTCACTCACACAGAGGGACACTGAGAGACTGGCAAAATTCTGAGATTTTCTCTACATTCAAACAAACATATCTGACTTTCTGTGGGTCCTAGCTAATGAGTGTCAATTAGAAAGTTGTCCGGCTCGAGGAGTACAATATACATACCGATTTTTATGTAGAACTGTAGATAAAACTAACAACCCCACTTTTGTCAAAAGGTGGCGCTACTGAGCCCTCACCACGCCCGTTTCTGAAACTTTTCACATATCTACTGGCTAATAAATGTGATGTGTCTGTCGAGTTTCATGCAATTTAAAGCATGCTTAGAGTCTCAAAAGCATCCTAAAAGAATGGTAAAGTTTGATGCGTTGCCACGGCAACAGTTTCAAAGATATCAAGAATCCATTCACAGGTCTTCATCTGCTGTGTATTTGCAGTATACAGATGAAGTTTGAAGCAAATCGAGTTAAAATTAGAGGGTGATTTCAAAATATTTTGAAAATGACACACTTCCTGCTGCCAGTTGGTGGCGCTATAACTTTGACTCACAATAGTCCCATCCATGTGATCGTCCTCTTACAGCGAACACACTGCTGAAGTTTCATCAAGATCAGTTAATGTATGCTGAAGTTATAACAGACTTCCTCTTCAACGTTCCTCTGGAACTCTTCAACCTTTATAATATATTACCAAAACCCATTGAGATGGTAGATCGACTTACAATAGGTTGAATGACGTGTCTGCCGTCTCCTGAAGGTGTCTGTATCACTTTTACTTGCACTTTGTAACTTCGAGTTTCGGGTAGGAACCCGAGCACAAAAAGAACTACAAAATTTGACCGCTTTACGGCATACGTCACTTCCCCCACCACCCATAACTTCCTCAGAATCTAACGTTAGTGCTCAACTCGCGTTTGATTGCCGCCCGTATGTTTTCGTCACGCCGAACAACAGCTACAAGGAAGAAGGCAACGGTTTTATTAGAGGAAACTAAAAAAGAAATGGGGAGAGTGACAAATTAAAAGCCAGGACGAGGATTAACATATTGGTCCAGCTTTCGCTTTGCTCGCTGGCGTGAGCTAAAGGAGGAGGGGTGCTCGACCAATGCGGACACTTGCCTGCACACAAATGCCGTTTCTAAGGTAACCCAGATAAATTCATATAAGCAGTGTAGTATTTTCTAGTATTCCGGCCACAGCCGATGGTGTTATGAGTGTAATAAAATGCCCACAGATCAGTGTTCATTTCTACAGACACAGACACAGCCGGTAAGAGGACTTTTCACGAGTGAAGGTATTATTGCGTCAAGTTGAAGTGCTCTAAAGCACTTTTTTATGGTTCCGCCATACAATATAGTCATCAATTTTAAACGCTTAGAAAAACACAACATTTTATTTTGTGTCACCAGCCTAGGTTGAGTTACACTAATCGAGTAACTGTGTTTAAATAGGGAAAACGAGGAAGTGTTTGGTCGCTTCTCTTTTGGGCCCATATTTAATGCATTGGGCTAAGCTAAGTGCTAACATAGTTTTGCTGCAATACAGAGCGATAGAGTGCACGCACTGAGACGAGAGGCATCAGCTCGTCTTAATTAAGGGAATAACATAGTTTAATATGAAAACCCGGTGGAGTATCCCTTTAACACTTAGGCCCCGTCCACACTACTGCGTGTTTATTTAAAATCTGAGAATTAAAACGAATATAATCTCCATCCACACCAGCGTTTTATCTGCGTATTAGAACTGGTCTCCGTCCACATTAAAACGACTGAAAACGCGGATCACGTGACCATTCACCAACACTGGGCATGCGCGTGCCGGTGTAAACAGTGGCTGACAAATCAGGGCTGACAAATCAGGGAAGGATATGTCATGACTGATGACACCCAATCATAGAGCTGAGCGTCAGCCTCTGCGTCAGCGTTTCTATAACTCCTCCGTTTTGTCCCGTCTACACTAAAACGCCCTCCGGAGATTCAAAACGCAAAACGGAGCTGCAGCATTTCTAAACTTCTTAGTTTTTCTGTTTTAGTCTGGACGGGAGGTGCAAACGTAGCAAAAGGTCCCCATTTTTAAACGAAAACGCACTAGTGTGGATGGGGCCTTAATGAGCTATAATGAGTTGAAATGAGAACGACTGACCATCTCTCTTTTTATATAGAGTAGAGAAACAGAGAATATTTGTTTTAGTTTTGAATTAGATCATTTAAAAGTACACATTTAAATGATTATAAAGATATTTAGCCCATGTCTGGGTGAATAGTATTTGCAGAGTTTTGTTTAAGTTTAGAGACATGCTCCAGAAAATAATATTCACGAAACGAGACGATTCACGAGACGAAGAGGCAGAAAGCACACCCGTTTATTTTATTTTTTTACCAAAAGCACAAAGTTTTATTTTGATAAGTGGACACTTACCCCTCAGACGGTCTTCCTTTCGGAGTCACTTCCTGGGCCTATCCGGTCAGAAGTGACCGGAGACCTAAGAAGTGAAACTTCCTCCATCCCAGTAAAACCAATGCAATTAATTTTTGTTCTATAATATCTATTCTTTTTAATTTTGCATTTTGAGAGAATTTGATTGAATTTATTCATATTTATGGTCTATTTTTGCCATTTTAATTATTAAAATATTGTGTGTGTGTATGTGTATATATATATATATTTATTAGGGATGCACCGAATATTCGGCCGCCGAAAATTTTCGTCCGAAAATGGCCCAAAAGTGCATTTTCGGTTTTCGGCCGAAAGACTTTTATCACCGAAACAATACGGCCGAAATGTTGTGATGACGCAAACAGAAACCGCGACATGCACGTGCTTGTCTGAAGCAACATGTCTGCGGTGTGGACGTATTTCAGTGTATCTGAACCCGCGATGAGACGGAAACCTTGTTTATCCACCTATATCTGCTCTAAACAATGCGCGCCGCCATGACGACGAGTCAGGATGCGAGCGGGTCAAGAGCGGTACGCGCGCTGTCTGTGGAGACTCGCGCTGCGGAGGCAGGCGAAAGTATAAACAAGGCAGCGCGAGTCTCCACAGACAGCGCGCGCACCGCTCTTGACCCGCTCACAACCGGAGTCGTCGTCATGGCGGCACGCATTGTTAGAGCAGATATAGGTGGATGAAACAATTAAAAATTATAATTAAGACTCGCGCTGCGGAGGCAGGCGAAAGGCAGCGCGAGTCTCCACAAACAGCGCGTGCACCGCTCCAAACGGTCGAGGCGTTTATACTTGACGCGCTCTCCGTTGTACTACTCCTTGAAACGACAGGGGACGACTCAAGTAACTGTCCTCCTCTCTAACCATCAGGAATCGGTGAGAAGAAGACAGATAAATACATGACAATGTTTATTTTTTTAGTATTCCACCACCAATACAAAAATAATCATGTAAAACCCAGTAAACCCTGAGATTATTACTTGTGACATTACAAAAAAATATGTATATTTGGGAACATGTATGTATAGAACTAAATTAAATATTTTCTACATTCACTAAACATGTTTCATTAAGTTTCATGTACATTTGTATTAAACATGGACCATTGTTCATTTAAAAAGGCTTTTTATGCTATTGTATGCTAAATTTTTAAAATGTAAGAAACTTAATTTAGACGTGCAAACTGGGTGCTAGTGTGATGAGAAGTTTGGGCTCGGCTTTGTTTTTGAGAGAACATTTCATTTTAAAACCTTTCTGCAGGCCAGTAGATTATTATTTAGTGCACACATGAGTGGGGTCAAGTTAAACATTTTAGTTTGAATTTTATTTTATACTGTGCATTGTGCTAAATAAATATTTGCATAATTTGTAATTGATTTATTCTTTGAAAATGTTATATTAATTTATGCAATTGCAATGCCTTGATTTTAGTAAAGTTTGTACACAGTCATAGCCATAATAAATGCAATTATACTAATAATTGGCATAATTTCTTTCGGTGTTTCGGTTTTCGGTTTTCGGCCTTGGTTTCCTCTTTTTCGGTTTTCGGTTTCGGCCAAGAATTTTCATTTCGGTGCATCCCTAATATTTATATATAGTCTATGATTTTTTAGGCAGTATTTTCGTTTAATATAGAGTCTAGGCCTTCAAAAAAAAATGTTTTAAAGGGTTAGTTCACCCAAAAATGAAAATTAAGTTATTAATTACTCACTCCCATGCTGTTCCAACCCCGTAAGACCTTCGTTCATCTTCGGAACACAAATAAAGATATTTTTGATTGAATCTGAGAGCTGTATCACTCTTCCATTGGCTTCCTAAGGGACTGGCTCTTGACGGCCCATAAAGTCATTAAAGAAAATGTTTAAATGTTCCATGTGCCTACAGCGGCTCAATTATAAGTTTATCAAGCGACGAGACTACTTTTTGTGCGAAAAAAACATAAATAACGGCTTTATTCGACTATTCCATTACTTCCTTATTGGCGCATGCGCGAGAACTGAGACGAGGACGTTCTCATTCGACCACTTCTTGTTACCGGCTGCTCACCGCTTAGGAGTTTTACCGCCCCCTACCGTATAAGATGATAATAAGGCACACTGTCGTTTTTTGAGAAGATTAAAGGCTTTTAAGTGCACCTTGTATTGCGGAAAATACGCTAATTGAAAAGCGTATGTACAGCGCGCATCTTCCTCTGCTTGTAAACAGAAAGTTTTGCACTTCCAGCTATATCAGCACATCATCTTATACGGTAGGGGGCGGTAAAACTCCTAAGCGGTGAGCAGCCGGTAACAAGTCGAAGGAGATCGTCCTCGTCTCAGTTCTCGCGCATGCGCCAATAAGGAATTAATGGAATAGTCAAATAAAGCCGTTATTTATGTTTTTTTTTCGCACAAAAAGTAGTCTCGTCGCTTGATAAACTTATAATTGAGCCACTGTAGGCACATGGAACATTTAAACATTTTCTTAAATGACTTTATGGGCCGTCAAGAGCCAGTCCCTTAGGAAGCCAATGGAAGAGTGATACAGCTCTCAGATTAAATTAAAAAATATCTTTATTTGTGTTCCGAAGATGAACGAAGGTCTTACGGGGTTGGAACAGCATGGGGGTGAGTAATTAATGACTTAATTTTCATTTTTGGGTGAACTAACCCTTTAAGCTGATTACCACCATCTGGTGGGAGTATGGAGAGAAAGAGTAGGACCATGGTGTAACCATTAGATGGCATCTACATCTCTATGGAGAGGCATGTGAATTCCCCAGTTGTTTTTGGACTTTTTTACTTTTTTTTTTCTTTTTCTTTTTTCTCGGTGGATTTGAATACATATTTAAATATGCTTTTTCTTTATATATATATATATATATATATATATATATATATATATATATTAGAAATATTGATTTAAAGTGTTAGTTTTTGCATTTTGATTACAGTCAAACTTAAACATTGTGTTAGAAAGAAAAGCTTGACAAGAAGCAAATTTTATACCCATTTTTTTATTCAGAATTTGTAACAAAAAATTATTCATTTATTATAAATTATTCAAGCAATTCATTCAATTATAGCACTATGTAAAATAATATTTAATGAACATGTCTATATAATGAACATTTGTGTTTGTCACTGAATATAGCAAAACAGTGAACAGTAAAAAAGAAAACAGCAATAATAAACAAGCTAAAGATGAAAAATAGAAACTACTATATTAACTATATACAATATTTATATTTATGCTATATAGTGTAAAGATAATGAACATGTATATTTGTGCAAGTCTTTGAAACATATAATGGTGAACAGTTATAAAGGCAACAGTTATAACAGCAATAATCAACAAGCTACAGTGAAAGAAATAAGAAAACTATATACAATATTTATACTATGCTACATTAAAAAAATAGTGAAAAAAAAATTCGGTAAATGTTTATATTTTGTCAATTTCTGATTCATTTCCTCTGGGTCAGTCATTTTTGACCGTAGACCAAAATAGTCAAATTTTTTTTTACGACCACTTAGCATGCTCGATCCTGACCTCAATATTTTTTTTGTTTTCACATACATAATGCCATAAAAGTCGCCAAGTTTCATAACATTCCGATGAAGCTGTGATTTTTAGAAATTCAAAGCAGAAAATGTTTTTCAAAACATCTAATTAGACATTTAACAGTTTATTTTTTCATGTTTTAAATCTGTATGACCAAAAATGACAGCGTATTTAAGTCTATTTTGCTGCTAATTGAAAATTTTTTTCGCAAAACACACCGGCGCGTTTGTCGACCCCAGAGGGTTAAAGGCCTTAAATGTTTGAAGCCCTATAGATGCTGATTGCAGCTTTAATTTTACAAAAAAATTAGAAAAGGTTTTTTTTTTTCTAAATTCAAAATCTCTCCATTCTATCCATTGCACTCCTTCTAGCTGCTTTGAATTTTTTTTTTTTTACTAAAAATGTTATATCTTAAAACTTAATAAAAATGCAAGTTATATATATATATATATATATATATATAATGTTATATCTTGAATGTTTTTGTAAATGAAGTAATCTTAAATTCTCTCTCTCTGTCTGTCTCTCTCTCTCTCTCTCTCTCTCTCTCAGCCTGGATAAGGGTTTTCCATTTGTGGGGCAGGTGGGTGTGGAATCTAAAGTCATTCCAGGTTTGGATAAAGGAGTTCAGGGCATGTGTGTAAACGAGCGAAGGAAGATCACCGTACCTCCTCACCTGGCTTATGGAGTCTTGGGAGCTGGTAAACACTGTCTTTTGTTTTTTTTTTCGCCTTAAAGGTCCTGTTCTTCATGTTTTTGAAGCTTTGATTGTGTTTACAGTGTGCAATATAACATGTGTTCATGATTCATGTGTAAAAAAACAGTATTTTTCACACAATTTACTTATCTGTAAACCCCTGTTCCCTTTCATCCTGGGAACTCCGACGTGTCGTCTGAGGAATTGGGATCAAGCTAGGGAGCCTATTGCCTTCGAGAGAATTAAAAACGAGCCACTAAAAATTGTCATACAAAATTTGCATTCCGCAAGCTGCCTACCAGCGTGGGTATAAAAGGCGGAAGTAAACATTGCATGATGCTTTTTTGTTCGGAGCCTCACAGTTTCTGACTGCTGTTCCTTGCTGGGATCTCGGGAGAGAGAGAGAGGGTCCTCTGGTTGCTGGTGTGATGGTGCTTCAGCAATCCTCGCAACTGAGTGCAGCTCACGGGCTTGCAGTTTTCCCCGTGACCTGCCGCAGCGATCCCTCAGTGCTTTGGCACATCAGAGCACTTTCCATCTCCTAAAAGAGTATCACGGGTGCGCGTCCTTTTCAGGATGTCGTCTCATACGTGCGTTTCTGGATGTGGTCGACTTCTCCCTCAGGTAGATGGCCACAAACACTGCCTCTCGTGCTTGGGCTTAGTGCACAAATGATGCTTGAGGCAGCATTTGTGGATGAGTCATGTTCTCATTGCGGGAATATGACTCTCGCGATGCTGTGCTCGAGACTGAGGACCCTGAAACATGGGGGAGTCAGATAATCTTCAGATAATCCCCGATCTAGTTCGTCTGCTGGTTCAGTTCAGCAGGTGGCTACTTCGGTGATTCCTGTTGGTGAGCGAATGAGGATGGTGAAAGATCCTATCGGACTTCTCACACCTCTACTAACTCGCTGCCATTTGTGCTTCCGGTGGAGCATTCGGAGACCCCAGAAATTCCAGTTGTTTCCTTCGGGGCGCCGCCTGAGGATCAGATGTTGTTAGACAACTTCACTCCTCCTTCCTCACCACCCTGGGGCTGCAGCGGGGGTACGAGGGACAGCGGGGCTGCACACGGGTACGAGGGAATCCCCCCAGTGGAGCGTTCGGTTGCGATGCAGCTGTGTCCGAAGACCGCTTCCACTTGGCGGGGTGCCCCTTCACTCCCTTCCTGTGCCTGTAGGTTTTCCTCTGGTCTGACCAGGGATATCTACATAGCATGTGGAGACGCCGCCTCCGCCCTGCATGCCATGGCGCTTTTGCAAGTCCATCAGGCAAAGACACTCCATGATTTGCAGGCGGGTGGTCCCGACCCAGCCTTGCTGCAGGAAACCTGAGAAAGCTGTGTACAGCGGGAAAGAGTTTTTGATTTATAGTGTTTGTTTTATTTTATTTTAAGAGTTTATTGTGAAGAGCGCTGAGGCGCCGTGGAAAGAGATACGAAAATAAAAACACACAAGCTCCTCTATTCGCCGACCCTTGTCTCCTTCCATCACCCACACTGAACCTGAACTTCATCACACTGGTGCCGAAAACCCGGGATGGAAGGAGAGGCCGCCGCCAGAAACCTTCTGTCCTCGCCGTTTGCGGAGATTATCCAGGCGCTCGCGGGACTCCACCAACAACATCAGGCAGCCCTGCTGAAGATGGAATAGCAGCAAGAACGCCGGTTCGACGCGCTCCTTCAGGGGCAATGGGAGTTCCGGAGCTGGGTAGGCCAGGGGGTCCCGGCCGTGGCCCCAACACTGCACAAGATGGGACCTCTCGACGATCCCGAGGCCTTCTTGGACCTCTTCGAGAGATCGGCCGCGGCTGGGAAGTGGTCAGAGGATCAGCTGGTGGCGTGCCCGGGGGTCGGCGACCCCTCACCATCATCCTCTCTCTCTCCTCTCCCCCTCTCTCTCGCCCTGTCCCTGCTCCCGGGTCCCGAGGCGATGTTCCACCGCGCCCGGCGTCCCGCTGGAGATCCGGTCCCGCGGCTGAACCGGTTCCTGCGCCGTGCGCTCCGCCCCGGGGAGTGCCATCTGCTGGGGGCGCCACTTCAGTCCCTGGCCCCGCATTCTCCTCTCGCCAGCCCCTTGACCCACATCCGGAGTGGCGGAGAGGCCTGGGCCGGCCTACTGGCGCTGTGGGGACCCGGGTCATTTCATCAATAGGTGTCCACTGATGGAAGTGGACACCTTCATCAGGGTCCCCTACAAGCCACCGGCTGCCCCCGATCTGTCTGGGCTGTACCAAATACATGTGAGTATTAAGGGGGGTACGTATCAGGCTTTGGTGGATTCGGGTTGTAACCAGACCTCAATTCAGTCAGTGGCATTGGATAAGAGCCGCAAGGTTATGGTGCGGTGTGTGCACGGCGAGGTGGTGGGGTATCCCCTCGTGTCGGTCGTGATCCAATTTAGGGGACAAAAACATAGCGTGGAGGTGGCAGTTAATCCGCGCCTCCGGCACCCGCTAATTCTGGGGACCAATTGGCCAGGGTTTCAGTCCTTATTGGCATATTTATATGCGGGTGCTCCTGAGCGAAAACAAAGGCGCCGGAGGAGGGTGACTGTTCAGGCCAGCGAAGCTGTACTGGGACCATCGGGGGCTGTTTCAGAGGAACCGAGTACGTCCGAAAAGACAATATTTTCGGACCGCGATGACTTTCCTCTGGAACAGTCCCGAGATGACACGCTCAAAAATGCATTTGAGCAGGTCCGTGTCATCGACGGACAGCAGGTTCAGCCAGATCAGCTGCTCTCGTATCCCTATTTTGCCATAATTAGAGACAGGTTGTATCGGGTGACTCAGGACACCCAGACAAAACAAGATACAACACAGTTATTAGTTCCAAAAAGCCGTCGGGAAATGTTATTCCAGGCAGCCCATTGTAATCCGATGGCGGGACACCTAGGGCAGACAGCCACTCTGAATCGTCTATTGACCCGTTTTTTTCTGGCCGGGCATTTATGAGAACGTGCGCAGGTGGTGTGCGTCTTGTCAGGAATGTCAGTTGGTAAACCCACCGGCCCATAATAAAGCACCTTTGAGCCCCCTTCCTCTAGTAGAGGTCCCCTTCGAACGAATTGGTATGGACCTCGTCGGGCCATTAGAGCGATCTGCGCAGGGACATCGCTTTGCATTAGTCCTGGTGGATTATGCAACGCGATATCCCGAAGCAGTGCCGCTTCGCAACATTTCGGCGAAAAGTGTTGCGAGTGCACTGTTTCAGATAATCTCCCGGGTGGGAATCCCGAAAGAGATTCTCACCGATCAAGGCACAGCGTTTATGTCACGCACAATTCGCGAACTGTACGAATTATTGGGCATTAAATCGATCCGGACCAGCGTCTATCACCCACAAACAGGCGGCTTGGTAGAACGGTTTAATCGCACATTGAAAACCATGATTCGTAAGTTCGTACGGGAAGACGCTACAAATTGGGATAAGTGGTTAGAACCCCTCTTGTTCGCTGTACGCGAGGTCCCCCAAGCCTCCACGGGATTTTCTCCCTTCGAACTTCTCTATGGGCGCCAGCCTAGGGGGGTGCTGGACGTACTCAGGGAGGTTTGGGAGGACGGACCCTCGAACAGTAAAAATGAAATTCAGTATGTCCTGGACCTGCGAACAAAACTCCACACTTTGGGGCGGCTTTCCATGGAGAATTTGTTGCGGGCGCAGGACAAACAGAGTCAGCTGTACAACAGGGGGGCTAAACTACGTAAATTTGCACCGGGAGATAAAGTTCTCGCAGTGAGGGGAGCCGCTATCTGACTGGAACCCTGGATAAAGCATCGATAAAAGTTTGCGAACCCCAAAAAATGCTGAAGAGCAACACGAGACTCAAGGAGAGGCCAGTCAATAGCCGCACGAACTTTGACAGGATCCATACTAATCCCCTGAGCTGAGATAACGGAGTCGGGAAAAGTGCACTTCTCGGCTTTAACAAAAAGACGGTTCTCTAAGAGGAAGGACCTGTCTAATGTGCTGTACATGAACTTGGAGACTAGGGGAGAAAATCTGAATATCGTCTAGGTAAACGAACACGAACAGATTTAACATGTCCCTGAGAACATCTTTAATGAGCGTCTGGAACATGGCGGGAGTGTTGACCGGGAGTGTTGGCGTGGTTCCCGGGAGAAGCTCTATACTACAGTCGTAGGGTCGATTGGGAGGTCTGAAAACCACCCGCAGATCGAAGTACTCCTCGGGAACCCCGGTCAAATCCCCTGGATCCTCCTGAAAGACAGTAACAGAGGACACGGGAGAAACAGCAGACACAAGACAATTAACATGGCAGGAAAGAGCCCAGGAGAGTATGGAATTCTTAGACCAATTAATATGGGGATTATGTTCGGTAAGCCAAGGATGGGCTAAAACTAAAGGAGTGTTAGGTGAATTAAAATTAAAAAAGAAATTGTCTCTGTGTGGTTGCCAGATACGATGAGACTCACCAGTGCTGTAGTACAGCAAACCTGGGCGAGAACGCTGCCATCCAGGGCGAAGACGGACAAAGGGTCCTGAAGACTAACGAGGGGGATACCCTGCCCGGAGGCCCAGTCCTTGTCCATAAAATTTCTCTCAGCCCCAGAGTCAATCAGAGCGGAACAGGTAGCATAAGAACTAGTCCAGCGGAGAACAACAGGCAGCGTCGTGCGTAAGCGTGGAAGAGGGTCTAGAGAGGATGTGCTCACCAGTCTCTCTCTCATGACTGGTGACTGGTGAGCTCTGACTTTTACATGGTAACAAAGTGCTTGTCAGAACCGCAGTAGAGACAGAGACGGTTGACGATCCGGCGCTGGCGTTCGGTGGCAGAAATCCGTATCCATCCCAGCTGCATAGGCTCAGGATCAGTAGGAGTCAGCGGAGTGTTGATGAAAACCAAAGAAGTAGGCGTGGTAATCATTCATTTATTTATTTAAACTGTTATTGTGAACATGCACTGTATTTATGATGAAATTATAATGAAGATTTATGGTTTTACTTCATCTGCGTCAGTTTCACTAAACGGCCCAACACGCTCGCTGGCGCGGATATTTAAGAAGGGATGGATATTTGCTTCAAGTGATAGGTTTGGATAGTGAAATTATATTTGTATTATCTTTCTGTATAATTTCTGTATAATTTTCTTTAGATTTTCTATCTAAAAGTGACCAAAAAGACATTTACCTCGAGCTCACCATCGGTGTCGCCAAACTGCTCCATCTCCAAAACGTTCGTACGCATGGGTCAGAGTTTACATGCAGGTGCGCACATTTTTCCGGCAAGTTTGTTTTTATAAATCACGTCGGAAGTGGCGTACGCGTCTGAAGTGGCGTACGCCTCTTTCAGGGAATGTTTTGTGGTACGCAACGGTTATAAATGAGGCCTCGGGTCAGCATCGCTGTTGCATCCAGTGGTGCTTTTTAGCTTGTGCCAACAAGTGAAAAGCCCGACCGAGTGGGACTCTTGTCCGGTTCCTCACGCAGAGAGATTCTCTTTTCCTTTTCCTAGTCTCTTCTGACCTCTTTTTTTTTTTTTTTTTTGCTTTTCCCATCGTCGAGTGTCACGTCTGAAATGTGCGCAAGTGTCTTAGGTGGTTCATATGTTGATGTTGATATGTCATTGCCGTAAAGCATGTCGAGATTCTCGCAAGATTTGTCGGGGGCACTCCTCTCAAACTAGCATTGCTGTTTTTTCGCTCTACCATGAGTTTGTGTACCACCGAAATGACTTTGAAGCTGTACAATTCTTGCCTTTAATTCTAATAATTGGTCCACTTGATTATAATTTTAGGCCCTTGATGTTGGAAGTTTTATTAAGTTTACACACTCTCTCTATGTTCTGTTCTCCCAACTACAGTACCTGTAGCTCAACACTGGTGTTTCTCTCTAGGTTCAGTTATCCCACCTGACGCAACATTGGTGTTTGATGTGCTTTTGCTGGATTTATGGAATAAAGAAGACAAAGTGCAAATTCGCACGCTTCACAGACAGCAGAATTGCAAGCGGACAGTGATGCCCACTGACTTTGTCCGTTATCATTACAATGGATCTTTGTTAGTGGGAAACGTGTTTGAGTCCAGGTGGGCCAAAATAAAAAATGTGACTTTTTGGGGAAAAAAATATAGAGAACAATGATTGCTATTGCTGTATGTGCTGCGTGCATAAAGCATTTGTCTGAATTTCATAGCATTATATACAAAATATCAAACCAAGTGGCATCTGCAAACAAGCAAGAAAATTATAACAGAATTATCTTGATTGCATCTCCTCCTAGACAGCTTAAACTGTTTAAAAACTCAAAGTTCCTTCTCTACTCTGCCGACCTTTTATTTAGCATTTTCTTTTCCTCGAGTCTTCCGGTCCCGCTCTGGAGGACCAAATCTCCCTAACTCGGAGGCGAATTCAACCCCAACATCGGTACCTAATTTTTCCTCAAATCATCTGCTAAAACCACTTCTTGACATCTCCCTCAAATCCACTCTACAAGCCGCCTTGCCAAGAACCCTCTAAACCTACTGGACTGTAAATGATTTCACCTCATCTACAACCTCCAGTTTCCTGATTTTTTTTTCCTTTTCCTTTTTCATTTCTTGTCTAAATCCAATTTATCTTAATCAAAATTTTTCATAAATTAATTTAAAACACAGCAAACCTCAGAACTCCCTCCTCATTAAAGGTATCTAGAGAACCTAGCCCACCCTCCCAGACACCAGACAACCCTTAACCATAGACTTAACAAATGTATCTCCACTCTCTGCTTAGGCTACTATTCCATCAACACTTCCCATACACTCAACACAATGTTCAGTTTAGCTTTCATCGGTTTCTTGCTTTAAACTCACTATCAACTCCAGATCAAAAGTGCATCCCCTTTCAAATTTGCTGGTAATAAATAGACAATGAAACCACTTCCTTTTTCATTAAACAAAGCAAGTAATACCAAGCCAAATTTCAATATTCAACCTATATTATTTAATATTTTAATTCAAATTAAAATCGTATTTGTTTATTGGGATTGAAAACACTCACGATAAATACTGTTCAACATTATTAAGCAAAGTTAGCAACAATCTCATGCAGGCGCAGCATGTTGCGTAGGTTTTGTTTTGTGTGAAAACATGACGGAAGACTGAGTGCAGAGAGAAATTATATGAAAAATTGTATGTATGAATTAATTTATTATATGAATGTATCTCTAAGTTGAAACTGTCTGTGTTAGAAAAGATGCTATGACATTAGCTTTTAGTCTTCCCTCCGTTTAAGAGCTACCTGTCAGAGAGTAGACATATATTTTAATTTAGTCTAAATTTAGTCTACTGTTTTTGTACAGATGAATGCAAAAATGTTAACTGGTAGATGGAAAATAAGGTAATGTGCTTTCTGAAATTCTCACAGTTCAAACAGTTCGAATAATAAGGTAGCTTATGTTGTTTAAGGAGCAGATAAAACACCTATACTTTGACATTTTGCCTTTTTTTTAATTATTTAAAGGCTGAAATGTGAGGTTTATCATTTTATAAAACTTTGTTTTCTGGAAACTTTATTTGAACATTGAAGTACATGTTAGTAGATATGTTATGTTGTAAGTGACCCTAACAAAACACTTCTTTTTTTTTTTTTAAATTTGAAATGAAATTTTCATATTGTTTTATCTCTAATCAGGTCGAACCGCTTCCACATCAGTAAAACTCAGCAAACCCTAATCAGTTAATCTACTAATAAGCATCACCTGCCAACCCACTTCATCATCTCTCACCAGCCCGTCCAGCACACATCAAAATGTATACCCATTGGCACACCCAATTCATTCTAACTTCCCCAAATGCATACATGTTAATCCTCCAACACATAAGTATTGTAAAACATTTTGCACTATCCCATGAGCGCCATTAGCCTGGTTCAACCAGACTCTAGTTCATTTCATTTCCACATAGAGTCTGGAACCGCTCCATTGAAAAACGTTTACTTCCTTGTAGGCGGGTTCACTATTAAAGTTCAAATCTATTGGATCTGCCCAAAGTCACTCACGATCTGCCATAGCCAATCGCTAACGGGGTGTCGTGAGTGACGTATGTCACGCGCCGAAATGGCTGGAAACAAAAAAGTCCGAATGATCAGAGGATTATGTTTACAATAGGATTTCAGTCAACGAGCACCGCAGGTTTTGTTAATCTAGGAACAATTATTAATTCGAAATGTATTTGACACGAAGGACAGTGATATATTCATTCAATGGTGGAAGCTGTGTCTAATCATTACAAATACGCCGCTGTGGTCGTTTCTGATCTGCCGCAAATGCTGTAGCAGCTACAGTGAATGATCAGTCTGTCTCTATCTGCAGATGTGTAATAAACAACAATTTTTCATATTACGTCTTATTGTTTCTTAATTACCTTAATTATGGTCTTCAAAGTATGTGTTTGTACATTTTTATGTGGCATTTATTTTTTTTAGTAAAACAAATCAACCATTGCCATCTAAAACTAAAAATCAAATATCTTCAAAGTATGGTTTTTCACATTTTTATTTATGACAATTATTTTTAAAAAATCACAACCAATTTGTATGATTTACAACATGTAAAACTGACACACCAACCTCCTGCACGAGAACACAAAGGGGCTCAAAATGTTCTATTCATCACAAGAATCAGTAAATTTACAGTTGGGAAAATGAGCGACTGACATGACTCCTGAGCGGATCTTCAACAATAGTTTAGCAGCCAGGACTCGGGGCTTCCGAACACCGCGAACACCAGGCTAAACCGTCCGTCGGTCATCGTGCACGAGCTGCCCAGCACAAACTTCCAAACTTTCTGCCTCCTTCACTTGGTCCTCAGTTGTGCAACAAGAGGTTAGACGATAACAATCCGGCTTTAAATTCTGTATATTCGGCAGTTTCTTTTCCAACAACGGACCGAATAGCTTTTCTCACGTCTTTCTCCGCTGCCATTACTGAATTGAAACTGACGCGCTTACATCGACGTCATCTTTCTCAGCCACTCCCTCTATTCGCTGATTGGTCCTACAAAAAATTGGTTTCTGGAAACCTAAGGATATGGAGCGATCCCAGACGTAGTACAGAAGTAAAATGAAATTGAGCGGAAGTGCGTAGGAGGGCGCAGCCAGGCTAGAGCGCCATACCCACAGCCTTGCACTCCACAATTATTTTAGGGGCTTTAGACAAACCTTACTCCAGCTGCTGTTCTGTATTGTTGGAATTTGCTTTATTGAGGGGAATACTTCGGGTTATTTTTTATTTTATTTTTTTCATTTTCTATAATGTTGTGATTAAAAGGTGTGCTTGTATATTTTTTTAAACAAATGCCACTATGCCACTTGTTTTGATATTTTGATAAATAACACAAATATATTAATACATTTTTACTGAATACTGAAATTGTCCAAATACATAGCCTACTGGGGTCACTGTATGTACAGTATGTAATTGTTAAATGTATGTAATTATGATATTAATATACTGTATTCTATCTCTTGTTTTTTTTTTATTATAATGCCTGTAAATTATCATCACAGCCATCTCCAAAACTCAACATACGACACATATGTGAGAGAGGGCAATCTCATTAAAGGCATGGAGGAAGGCATTCTTGGCATGTGTGTTGGGGAGAGGCGATCAATTATTATCCCACCATTTTTGGCTTATGATGACAAAGGATATGGTATAATTATTGCTTTCATCTATATGATATATATTGATTCATATTCTTGACTCATTTATTATACATATCATATTATATTTTTATTGTACAGCTGTAAAATTCATAATGCATAATAATAGTAAAGTATATGAGTGATTTTTTTGACAATTGTTATATTTTTATTCAATGGATATAAAAAGTCTACACACCCCTAAAACAGATGGTTTTTGGCAGCTAGTACGTCATCTTATACAATAGGTGCCGTTAATACTCCTAACCAGTGAGCAACTAGTAACAAGAAGTAGTAGAAAAAGAATGTCCTCTTCTTAGGCCCTGTCCCAAATGGCACACTCCGAACTTGTGGACTTCCTCAGAGTCCACACTTCGGTGACGTGATGTATTGCAGACCTATAGGGCCCTTGTCAGGAGCCAATCAGAGTCCTCCCAAGTCACCACGCAGCGATCACTGTCCCCAGATTACTAATCACCTGCACCTGTTCCCATTCAGCACGCCTTTCCCAGCCAGCACAAAAGCACCCAGTTCACGTTCACTCCTTGTCAAGCCTCCAACAGGAAAAGACCCTAACCAGTCTCCACTTGCTTCTCCCCGAGTCATCCAACGAGCTGAAAAGTAATGTATACTCACCTGAAAAGACTAACCTCTCTGTCTGTGTTCTGATGTTCCCAGGATCTGCTCCATGATTCTCGTTCTCTTTGTCCTGGAATCTGCCCCGAGTCTCGTTCATCTAATGGATGCTCTGTAAAGAGAAAAGGCAAGAATCACTGAACTGTGTTAGTTTCCTATTTACTGAACTAAAAAAGGATCTACTCACCTGGAATCCTTCCTGCACCCCGTCTGCTCGAAGAAGAGCTGAAAGAGAGAAAAGGAAAGTAATTGTCCTGTCTCATCGTTTATGTTATTCCTAAGAAGAGGATTTACTCACCTGGATTACTTCCTGCCACATATCCTCCCCGAAGATCACCTCTAAACACCTGAAATCCTGAATACTTACCTTTGTTTAAAAATAAAGAAACGTTTATGTTCATCACTTACCTCTGTTTCCGAGTCTGAATCCTGACAGAAGGCTTGACCTAACAACAGAACGAGGTGAAGATAATGATGAATTCCAAACAACCTGCTGTGACTCCAAGCCCCACACCAGTCGCCGCTCCCCCCGTGAGACCTGTTTTCCCCCATGAGTACTTCCGTGAGCGCCGCTTCTTCGATCACCTGCTTTGCAAGTCCCCCGTCGCGTCCTGCGCCATTCACTGGTCGGGTGGAGGATTGCAACGGATTCTTGTTGCAGTGTTCACTTGCGCTGGAACAGCAAGCTTCACTCTATCCTACTGAGCGATCGAAGGTAGCGTTTATCATTCAACAACTATCAGGAGCGGCTTTACAATGGGCTGAGGCATTATGGATGAAGGAATCACCTGTGGTTGCGTCAGTTCAAGAATTCGTGAAACATTTCAAGGAAGTTTTCGGATGACCCGCGGATGATTCCTCTTTCGGAGAACAGCTCTTACAGTTACATCAAGGGAAGAGGTCCCTCTCTGAGTATTCTGTGGAATTTCGCACGCTAGCATCCAACAGTGGAGGGAATGAAAGAGCTCTGATTTCTGTGTTTCGCCGCGGATTAAATCCAGCCCTACGCCTCCAGCTGGCCATCTATGACGACAACCTAGGAATCGAAAAAATTAATTCAACAAGCCATGCGAGTATACTGTATTAAAGATACCAGAGTTGTTACCTTGATCAGTCCTCCTATCATCCTGTTTCTCAACAGAATATAAAGAGTTCCACATTCGAGAATCAAGTCGAAGAAATGCAAGTTGACACTTTCAAGATTTCCCAGGCTAAACGTCTTCGGCGGAAAGAGTTAAAGCTATGTATGTACTGCGGTACCAAAGGCCATTTCAGACTTAACTGCCCCATTAGACCTGGGAAAATGATGGTAAGCTCAGTTCTGGATCATAATCATGTTTCAGCACCTCTCACAATTCCCGTGACCTTAAAAATTCAAGAAATCTGCATCCCTGTGACAGCTATCGTCGACTCGGGGTCAGCGGGAAACTTTATATCCGGAGACCTCTGCAAGAGACTCAAGTTGCGAGAGATCAACACACCCAAAACCTACGCCATCTATGCCGTAACCGGTGAGTTGATTAACAAGAAGAGTGTTACTACCCAGATTACTCCCATTCAACTATGTGTAAAAAAGACGCATCAAGAATGGTTCGAACCATTTGTGCTTCTAAATAGCCAAACAGATCTCATTCTTGGTCGACCATGGCTAATTTGTCATCAACCAACAATCAACTGGGAGTCTGGAAAGATCTTACAATGGGGATGCCAATGCACTAGCCGCAAGGGTCCATCATCTTGTCCATTCAACGAATCCAAAGGCCAATCGATCACAGTGAATTCCACGTCCATTGAGAGTCCCACTGAAAAGCTGTCAACGAATATTCCTGCCTGCTATTCCATGTTCTCTAATGTTTTTAATCCTGTCACTGCTTCAAAGTTACCACCGCACCGACCATGGGATTGTGCTATCCATCTGGTCCCTGATGCACGACTACCCAAGGGTCGCATCTACTTCCTGTCCCTGCCTGAACAAGAGTCAATGAGGAAATGTATCAAGGAGGCTCTAGATCAAGGATATATCCGACCGTCTACATTTCCCGCAGCAGCTAGTTTCTTCTTTGTGTCCAAGAAAGATGGCAGATTGAGACCTTGTATTGATTACAGAGCTCTAAATCAAGTCACTGTGAAGTTCAGCTACCCGTTACCTCTCATTCCAGCAGCTCTCGAACAACTCAGAGAGGCAAGGATGTTTTCCAAGCTTGATTTGAGAAGTGCGTACAATCTCATCCGGATTCGAGAAGGGGATGAATGGAAAACAGCTTTCATAACCCCTGCAGGGCACTATGAGTACCTTGTCATGCCTTATGGTTTGGTCAACGCTCCTTCAGTGTTCCAAAGTTTCATGGATGAGGTTCTCAGAGACTTTCTAGGAAAGTTTGTCCTAGTATACACCGATGACATCCTGATCTACTCCAAGAATCCAGCTGAGCATCAAAGACACGTGTCCCTAGTCCTCCAACGACTCAGAGAGTTCACCTTATTTCTGAAGGCTGAAAAATGCACTTTCCATCAAACCACTGTCGATTTCCTGGGGTATGTTCTGAGTGATCGAGGAGTGGAGATGGTTAAAAGTAAGACAGAGACCATCATGTCTTGGCCAAGCCCCACGTCAGTCAAGGAGCTCCAAAGATTCCTTGGCTTTGCAAATTTCTATAGACGGTTCATCAACCAGTACAGTTTGCTCACCGCTCCTTTAACATTGTTGCTGAAAGGAAAGCCCAAGACCTTGAAATGGACCCCAGAAGCCGAGGAGGCTTTTACATCCCTGAAGTCTGCCTTCACAACTGCACCATTACTTCATCATCCTGATCCCGAGAGACCGCTTGTGGTCGAAGTCGATGCATCCACCACCAGGGTCGGAGGAGTTCTATCCCAGTGTTCCGATTGCTCCTCTAAGCCGTTACCTTGTGCCTTCTTCTCGAAAAAGTTCTCCCCAGCGGAAGCAAACTACGACATCGGAAACCTGGAGCTTCTAGCAGTGAAACTTGCATTCGAAGAATGGCGACACTGGTTAGAGGGAGAAAAACACCCTTTCCTAGTACTTACCGACCACAAAAATCTTCAGTATCTGAGAGATGCGAAACGTTTGAACCCACGTCAAGCCCGATGGGCGTTATTCTTCACACGATTCCATTTTAAGATTGCCTATCGCCCAGGCTCAAAGAATACCCGAGCAGATGCACTATCTCGTCCTCATGCCTCTGAAATCCCTGTTGAAGAACCCGAAACTATCCTGCCAGAAAGTCTCTTCGTGAATCCCATCCAGTGGGAGATAAACGAACAACTCCAAGAGCTATCCCAGCAACAACCCAGAGTCCCCGGATGTCCTCCTGGGAAGATCTACGTGCCTGAGGAATTTCGAACCTCTTTGATTTCATCAGCTCACTCTTCAGTAGCCACTGGACACCCGGGGGTAAACAAGACCCTAGCCACCCTGCAAGTCAAGTATTGGTGGTCCACCATGAGATCAGATATCACCAGATTCATTCAAGGCTGTATCCCGTGTGCAATCTCTAAGGTTCCAAGAAAATCTGCCTGTGGGGAAATTGGTACCCCTTCCTGTCCCGAATAGACCTTGGTCCCACATCGGTGTAGACTTTGTCACCGACCTTCCAGTTTCTGAGGGGAATACTTGCATCTTCATGGCCATCGATCGCTTTTCAAAAGCTTGCAAGTTAATTCCACTGAAAGGACTCCCAACAGCTTTTAACACCGCTGAATTGTTGATGGAGCATGTTTTTCGGAATTTCGGTATTCCTGAGGACATTGTCTCCGATAGAGGGCCCCAGTTCATTTCTCGAGTCTGGCGAGCATTCTTCACATTAATGAATGTGACGGTGAGTCTATCTTCAGGGTACCATCCGCAAACCAATGGACAGACAGAGAGAAAAATTCAAGATATCGGTCGGTTCCTGCGAACATTCTGCCACTCCAACCAGAACATCTGGAGCAAGTATCTCATCTGGGCAGAATACGCACAGAACTCTCTTCGACAAGCATCCACTCAGTTAACTCCATTCCAATGCATCCTTGGTTATCAGCCTCCGTTATTCCCATGGTCCGGTGAACCCTCAGAAGTTCCTGCAGTTAACAAGTGGTTTGAAGAGAGCGAACAGGTGTGGGATCAGACGCACAACCACATTCAGCAAGCTGTCAATCGGCAGCAACAGTTCGCTGATAAACGCAGCCGACCCAATCCAGAGTATCAACCTGAGCAGCTCGTCTGGCTGTCCACTCGAGATATTAGACTTCGTCAATCATGTCGAAAATTGAACCCCAAGTATATCGGACCATTTACAGTTGTCAAGCAAGTTAATCCAGTCACGTATCAGCTCCAGTTACGCCCAGAATACCGCATCCATGCCACATTTCATGTTTCCCTCCTGAAGCCCTATCATCCACCGGTACCCCAGTCAGTCACAGAGGATGAGCCAGAGGACAATCCCCCTATACCACCCATCAAACCAGAGTCCATCTATCTAATTAAAGAGATCTTGGACTCTCGACGTCGAAGGGGTTAACTCGAGTACCTCATTGACTGGGAAGGATATGGGCCAGGGGAGAGAATTTGGGTACCTCGGAATGATCTTGATCCCAGTCTGCTCCTAGAATTCCATGCTCAACATCCCGAGAAACCTGCACCACGATCCAGAGGCAGACCCCCACGACGTCGAGGTCCAAGGTTCCGCTGGCACGGACTCTGGAGGGGGGTAATGTCAGGAGCCAATCAGAGTCCTCCCAAGTCACCACGCAACAATTACTGTCCCCAGATTACTAATCACCTGCACCTGTTCCCATTCAGCACGCCTTTCCCAGCCAGCACAAAAGCACCCAGTTCACGTTCACTCCTTGTCAAGCCTCCAACAGGAAAAGACCCTAACCAGTCTCCACTTGCTTCTCCCCGAGTCATCCTACGAGCTGAAAAGTAATGTATACTCACCTGAAAAGACTAACCTCTCTGTCTGCGTTCTGATGTTCCCAGGATCTGCTCCATGATTCTCGTTCTCTGTGTCCTGGAATCTGCCCCGAGTCTCGTTCACCTAATGGATGCTCTGTAAAGAGAAAAGGCAAGAATCACTGAACTGTGTTAGTTCCCTATTTACTGCACTAAAAAAGGAACTACTCACCTGGAATCCTTCCTGCACCCCGTCTGCTCGAAGAAGAGCTGAAAGAGAGAAAAGGAAAGTAATTGTCCTGTCTCATTGTTTATGTTATTCCTAAAGAGGATTTACTCACCTGGATTACTTCCTGCAACGTATCCTCCCCGAAGATCACCTCTAAACACCTGAAATCCTGAATACTTACCTTTGTTTAAAAATAAAGAAACGTTTATGTTCATCACTTACCTCTGTTTCCGAGTCTGAATCCTGACAGCCCTTAGCGCGAGTCTGCGAGGGTGCATTGAGAGTTATTTTTGGGACAGACTCGATCGTCACGCCGGAAACAGGAACCCGTTCCTCACGCCTGTGAAAGCCTTATCCCTCTCCATACGGAGCTGAATAAACTTAAAGATCATCTCAACAGTCCCTTTATTAGAAATATATAATAATTATTTTTTAATTATATAAACCAATATCATTAAAAAATTCCAGTCTTTAGCATCGAAAACAGGATTTATTTTATTTTCCCAAATCTTAAACCATGTGAACTAAACAGCCTGCTTTTACAGTTTTATAATTGTATATGCCACCTGGGCATTAGAATAGATGTCATGTGTCACGGTGTGTGCAGGCAGAAGGACAGGCTGAGTCCAGGTTCAAATGAAGACAATGTATATTTAATTCTGAATACAGGCAGGAAGACGGGGTACACAGAGTAACATCAAACATTGACCGACAAGGACAGAATGAAACAGAGGAAACTAAATACACTGAGGAATCAGGGTTAATGAGGTGAAGACAGGTGATACAGATGAACAGGACGCTGAACGGGAGGCTGATGAGGGAGTGAGTTCAGGTGTGCAGACGAGAGGATCATGGGAAGTGTAGTGCTGGAGACGCAGACAGGATGGTGCAGACGAAGGACTGTGACAGAACTCCCCCCTCCCGGGAGGCGTGACCTCACGCCGCATAACAGAGGAAGGAGGGGGGACCAACTGGGGGCTGGGCGGGGCGTGGCCAGGGCGGAGCAGGCTGAGGGCGTGGCCAGGGCGGAGCAGGCTGAGGGCGTGGCCAGGGCGGAGCAGGCTGAGGGCGAGACCAGGGCGGAGTAGGCTGAGGGCGAGACCAGGGCGGAGTGGATGGACCCTCAGGTGTCCTTGGTGGAGACGACGGAGGGAGGAGCCATGGAGGAGGCGGGACAGACGACTCCAGGGAGCCGACTAATGGAGGCGGAGCAGGTGACTGGGGAGACCAGGGTGAAACCATAGAGCCGACGAGACAGGGCGCTGTAGGAAGGCTGGAGGGACATGGTGACACTGATGGCGCCGGCGACCGAGGCCAAGACAGGGATCCTGAAGACTGCGGCGGAGCCAGAGCGACCGAGGACCAAGGTGGAGCCGGAGGGAGAGAAGAGCCCAACAGAGCCCGAAGGATGGACTGACGAGGCAAAGCCAGAGGAGGGTAGTCCCAGGGCGAGGGCGGGTCGATGAAGGACCAAGGTGGAACCGGGGGGACGAGGAAGCCTGGAGGAGCTGGTGGGCTGAGGGGCCACGGCGGGGTTGAGGGAGGTAAGAGCCATGGTGGAGGTGATGGACCGGAAGGCTGAGGCAGAGTCCAGGTCGAGGAGGTTCGAGGAGGAGACCGGGGATCCCCTGACCCAGATGGAGTTGGTGGCCGGCAGACCCACGACGATTCTACCTCCTCGAAGCACTCCGGGGAAGCAGTGGGGCTGCCAAGCAGTGGTGGAGAGACGGTGGAAACATGATGGATAGGAGGAGGTGGGAGAGGGAGGCTGGGTGGGATCACGGTCTCGGGCTCTGGCTGGACGGTCTCGGGCTCTGGCTGGACGGTCTCGGGCTCTGGCTCTGGCTAGACGGTCTCGGGCTCTGGCTCTGGCTGGACGGTCTCGGGCTCTGGCTCTGGCTGGACGGTCTCGGGCTCTGGCTCTGGCTGGACGGTCTCGGGCTCTGGCTGGACGGTCTCGGGCTCTGGCTCTGGCTGGACGGTCTCGGGCTCTGGCTGGACGGTCTCTGGCGCTGGCGGGACGGTCTCTGGCGCTGGCGGGACGGTCTCGGGCTCTGGCTGGACGGTCTCTGGCGCTGGCTGGACGGTCTCTGGCGCTGGCTGGACGGTCTCTGGCGCTGGCTGGACGGTCTCTGGCGCTGGCTGGACGGTCTCTGGCGTTGGAGTGGGGCTGGTGCCGTCGTCCACGGTGAAAGAAGATCCACATGACACCAGCACCCACTCCACATAGGCCGCGAAGTTCCCTCGAGGCCCATCTCCGGGCAGGCGTGCCTGGGTTTCAGCGTTTAGGCCTGCCCGGAAGAACACACAGAGGCTTGTGTCATCAAAATGAACATGAGGTACCAAGTTCAAATACCTCTGTGTGTGGGCCTCGAGGGATTGATCCTCCTGCTCCAAGAGAAGGAGCTGTACGGCTGCAAATTCCATATTATTTTGGGTCGGTCAATCTGTCACGGTGTGTGCAGGCAGAAGGACAGGCTGAGTCCAGGTTCAAATGAAGACAATGTATATTTAATTCTGAATACAGGCAGGAAGACGGGGTACACAGAGTAACATCAAACATTGACCGACAAGGACAGAATGAAACAGAGGAAACTAAATACACTGAGGAATCAGGGTTAATGAGGTGAAGACAGGTGATACAGATGAACAGGACGCTGAACGGGAGGCTGATGAGGGAGTGAGTTCAGGTGTGCAGACGAGAGGATCATGGGAAGTGTAGTGCTGGAGACGCAGACAGGATGGTGCAGACGAAGGACTGTGACATCATGGTTATGTAAAGGATAAATACAGTTGTAAATAATAATAGCCTACATAATATTCAATTTTAACACAAAATGAAGACAAGTTTAAGAAAAATTTATAGGTTTCAAAATTCATACTACGTTTATATGACTCAGTTAAGCCATGACATTCGGTTCTTTTTATGTAATGAATCATAATGCAATCGTAGATTCAAAAGCTATTATTACATTTGAGTAATAATGCGTCTTGGAAATCTGTTGAACTCACTTCTCAGGCCCACAAGGAAGAAAAGGAATAGTCGTATAAAGTCTTTTTTTTTTTTTGGTTATTCCGCACAAAAGGTATTCTCGTCGCTTGATAAACTTATACTTGAGCCACTGTAGTCACATGGAATATTTAAACATTTTCTTTAATGACTTTCTGGGCCGTCAAGTTTCAATCCCTTAGAAAGCCTATGGAGGAGTGATCCAGCTCTCAAATTTAATAAAAAATATCTAACCCTTTAAGTATACCACCTCTGCTGGTCCCTCCCAGCTCCAAAGTCTTCTGTTTCTCTGCTGATTAAGTCCAGCTCCAATTCATTTCTGCATAAGTCCAAAGCATCCAAGTCATCCCTGGTTAAGCCTAGCACCAAGTCTTCATTGCTCCCTCGGCTCCACCTGGGTCTCTAACTCTACCACCTTCACCTCTGTCAGTAAGCTGGTTCTGCTTAGTTTCCCCACCAAGACTCCACCATGGACCTTCCACCTATCCTCAGGTGTCATCCTCCTGCTCCTCCTGTCTACGTCCTGGCTCCTCCCACCCTCATTTCTGCCCTGGTTCTTATGGTCCCTGCTGGTTTTTGGTGAAATTGCATAGGTTTTAATTTTCACATTAAAGTTGCAAAAGTTATTGCATGATTTATCCTTGTTTAATTTTTTAGATCCCCAAAAACATCATATTTTTTAATGGGTGTGTAGACTTTTTAGATTAACAGTGCTTAACAAGATCCTGGTTTTGTTTAAATATGATTTGTTTGAATCATAGTCTGAGGGAACTTCCTCTTTAGGTACAAAGATCCCTCCATATGCAACTGTAATTTTTGATGTGTTACTGGTGGACGTGTTTAACGTTAAGGATGATGTGAACGTGGAGGTTCAAAAGATTCCACAGCCATGTAAGAGAAAGGCAGTGGTGGGAGATTTCATACGTTACCATTATAATGGAACGTTTCAAGATGGCACTGTCTTCGATTCAAGGTAAGTTTTTCATCTGGAAAAGAAATATTTTCACATAACAAGGAGTATTGCGCGTTTGTTTTGTTTGTTTAACGTGCAGTGTAAAGTGCTGTTGAAAAATGCTGAGCCTTTTTATTTTACAAGATTGTTGAAACTTATGTCAACTTTGTACTTCAATAGATTTTTTTTTACATCCCTAGTTATTCTCGAAACAGCACTTACAACACATTTATTGGCATGGGTTATGTGATTGCTGGTATGGACAAAGCCCTTCAAGGGGTATGTGTGGGTGAGTGGAGACGAGTCACTGTGCCTCCTCATCTGGCCTATGGAGAAAATGGATCAGGTGACTTTTAGAAAGAAATTAGAAGAGAGGAATAAAGCACTTTACATAATGTAACATAATAATGCTAAAATGTTTAATATTGTTTAAGAATTTTAATTAATTTTGTTTATTTGGAAATGTTATAGGACGCTTTGTTGTGTTTTTGTTGGTTTATGATTTCAGTTTAGTTTCAATAAGTATTCATGGTTTAAAATTCAAAATGTACTCAATTTCTAATTGTAGTTCCCTTTCGAAGGGAACTCCACAATACGTCGAATGACGCAATGGGGAACGCCTCAGGCGTGACAGGTGTCTGAAATCAAATATCAACTCACAGTAATCAGGTTGACCGGCGACAGCCCGTGCATCATCAGCTTGAATGATGAGCGCGTCAATCTGGATGTATAAGAAGGGCGCCTTGAAACTGTGACAACATCTTTTCGTCTTCAGGGACTGCTTGTCTGTGTGATAGTATCAACGATTAAGCACGCAGAGATGTGGAGAAACACTTTGCGCGAGTGTGCCGACTTGTGTCCAGATATTTGACACCGGAGGATTCACACGATCTGTGCGTGTTCTGCCTGAGAGAAGAGCATGCGCAGGAAGAGTTTTTTGTGCGAACTGAGAGTTTTCCTTTCAGAACTCTCTGCTCTCGTCTGTCCCACTTCTCGAGGGAAGTGGGCGCGGCATCTGAACCCCACGGTTCCGGTTCCCACTTGGGCTGAGGCTCAGTGGCGGTTGAGCTCGTGGAGCTTTCAGATGGAGCTGGCAGATTATCGGGAGAGGGGCGTTAACCTCGCGGATGATCTACCAGCTGACGAGGGTGACTTACAGATTAATGTTGAACATCTAAGAAGAGAGAAAAGGAGCGCTCTCTCTCTTTGGTGAATCTGTAACTGTTCTCTTCGGGCAGGGCAGGAGTTGGCTGTAATATATATATATATATATATATAGAAAAGGATGTCAGTTTGGTTGAGACCGGACCATGTCAGCCCTCCTGCCCAGTGTACGCTGAGCTGGTTGACATTATGGGGCGCGCCACAGACAGATTGCAGTTGCAGTGGAGGCGCGTCTGGGAGGAACCCGCTCATGGTATTTTGGATGGCTGGTTCCTCCCCACCCATAAGCCACCAGCCCGGATGAGCCTTCCATTCCTTTCCGATCTCCACTCTGGGATCGAGAGGGTATGGAAGAATCTGTTCTCCTCACGTCTCTATCTGCATCAGCGGGCTACTTTCGCTGCTGTGGAGGGAGCCGTGGAGCACGGATATGTGTCGATGCCGCCAGTGGACGAGACGTTTGATAACTATCTCGCCTCTGGTTGGTCCTCTTCACTAAGAGCTCTGACCCTGTCATCCAAGCTGCTCAAGACATCTTCATGCTTGAATGACAGAGCGTACACGGCAGCAGGTCAGGCAGGTGCGGTTCTGCACACCCTTGTGGTCCTCAAGCACTAGCCAGACCGATCTGCTGCGGGACTCCGGGCCACCAAGCAATCTGCTGTTCCGTCTGTGCTATGGTGGCCACGGAGAGACATCTGTGGGAGCTCCCACATATTGTGGTTGCCGGGTTACAGGCCTCACCAGGCCTTCCTGGTTATGAGCTCCCACTTATTGTGGTCGCCAGGTTACAGACCTCACCAGCCCTTCCTGGTTATGAGCTCCCACATGCTGTGGTTGCTGGGTTACAGGCTTCACCAGGCCTTCCTGGTACGAGCTCCCACATACTGTGGTCACCAGGATACGAGCTCTCACATACTGTGGTCGCCAGGTTAAAGGCCTCACCAGGCCTTCCTGGTTATGAGCTCCCACATACTGTGGTAGTCAGGTTATAGGCCTCACCAGGCCTTCCTGGTTATGAGCTCCCACACATTGTGGTAGTCAGTTTACAGGCCTCACCCAGCCTTCCTGAATGTGGGCTCCCACATGCTGCGGTAGCCAGACTACAGCCTCACCACCTTTCCCGAGCACTTTTGCTCCCACTCTGTGGTCACCAGGCTTCAGGCTTCATTGGCCTTCCTGGTTGTGAGTTGTCACATGTCAGGTTGCAGGCTTTACCAGGCCTTCCTGAATGTGAAACTCCCACTTATCGTGGTCGCTAAGGTGTAGTTGTGAGTCTTCACATGTCAGGCTGCAGGCCTCAGCTGCCTTCCTGAATGTTAGCTCCCCACGCATTGGGACTATCGGGTGTTAGGCCTTGTCAGGCCTTCCTGATTATGGGTTCCCACATGTTGTGGCTGCCAGGTTACAGGCCTCAAGTTCGGCCTTCCTGAATTCAGAGTGAAGTACACGAACCCATACTTCACCTATTATTGTGGTAAATCACATGACGGGATGTCTTGTGTGCTTTCTAAAATCCATTTCTTATGGTAAGGGTCACGCGCGGTATGCTTCGGTCCCTTCTTATGTGGCTCAGACCCCGGTCTTTCCTCGGGTCCCACTTTAAGAGGCGTCCTGTCACTTAAATAGGCTACAGGGTCGCCCTTCTCTGGCTAACTTCTGGAAGAAGTAGCTTCCACTTGGTGGAGTAAGCTCCCACAGGTTGTGGTCACCAGGTTACAGGCCTTACCAGGTCTTCCTGGTCATGAACTCCCACACACTGTGGTTGCCAGGTTACAGGCCTCAACAGGCCTTCCTGGTTATGAGCTCCCACATATTGTGGTTGCTGGGTTACAGGGCTCACCAGGCCTTCCTGAATTCAGAGTGAAGTACACAAATCCATACTTCACCTATTATTGTGGTAAGTCATACAACAATATGTCTTGTGCACCTTTTAAAATCCATTTCTCTTTTTTTTCTTTTTTTTCTCATTGACCTTCCTGATTTTGATCCCTCTCTTACTTCCTCAGTGCTCAAAAGCGAGCACTGGGTGGAAACTCGTGGATTGAGTGTACGATTCCCGTTGTTTTGAGGTTGAGTCACACTCTCCGTAGGATCCCGTCTCTGTGATCCGAAACTCGATGGTTTCTGCCAGCTTTGCGGGCCTTCAGTTTTTGGATGCCTTTCCTAGGCAATTTCCAGAGGCTCTGTCTTGGACGGACAGGCTATGGCCAGACTGTGTGTCTTAGTACAGATCACCAGGCCAGCCTGGGGGCATTTCAGGAGGAGTATTCTCCTGAATAGTGACTGGCTGAGGGTCCCTTTGGCCACACTCCCTAGAAGGGACCCCTTCTATTTTGAAGTTGTGGTCCTAAAGCCTTTGAGCTAGCCCAGATTTACCCACGTTATTACGTTCTGGTTTTTCTTGGTTCATTAGCTTGGGGTATGACCGGGAGTGGGAGTCACTAGGGAGTGCTGTCACTGACAGCCCGATGTAACATAGGATGAGTGGTTTCAGTGTTCTTTGGAATTACTGGTTCTGACAGTTGTCACTGCCTTTTCAACATGCACTCCCCTCAGCATGGCGGAGTGGGTATTTAGTTCCCCATTGCGTCATTCGACGTATTGTTGAGTTCCCTTCGAAAGGGAACGTCTCAGGTTACGACTGTAATCTATGCTCCCTGAGAACAGGGAACAAGACAATACGTCTCGTTGCCATGCCTCGGGGCCTGCCTGCAACAGTCTCTTCAGACGATAGGATGTTGTCATGGTTTCAAGGCGCCCTTCTTATACATCCAGATTGATGCGCTCA